>NC_081407.1:22892553-23187553 GCF_030272615.1 Cryptomeria japonica
CAACTTTAATCATCATGCAAATTGCAATCTAATCTTAAATGCTAGTCTCAATTGTACAAAAATCCTAAACTTAAACCTTAACTCTAAACATTATTAAGACCAAACTTTTACCTTAAACCTTATTGAGTATTAACTTTAATCCTAACCCTAATTGAAAACTAAGTATAACCCCAACCTTAACCTTAACCCAAAACCTTATTATAGAATCTTAATCCCAACCTAAATTAAAACCTAATTAAACCCTAACCTTAATTCATCGTGAATAAAACTTACCTATCTTAGTCATGAAGAGAAAGAAAAAATACATGAGAAAAGTTTTGCATGGAATGGATAGGAATTTCTCATTTATGTTGACATCTTCATTGCTAGTATAAAAGAAAATATTGAGCTCCACCAATAATGTACTTGAGTGGTTGATTCCCCCATCCGTCCTCTCTTTCTTTTATTTCCAAAAGAGCATTACTTCAAAAATTAAGGGTAAAACCCATGTATTAATTTGCAAGCTCATATGGAGAATTCCATTGAAAAGCACTAAAAGATTAAAAGAAAATCATGACCTATAGTTTCCTATAATAGTACATAACTAGTGGATTTTCTACCACAAATTATCAATTAAGACTTAATAAATTTCAAGATTCTTAGGTAGGAGATATTAAGGTGAAGAACTCACATAATTTTTATATCAAACATTTACAAACTTAGATCAAAATTCTCAACAATGAGTGAATAGACAGAACATAAAACTTCATTATTACACCAAATCTCCATGTTCACCACAATACTACTACAAGACTATTTTGGATATACACATATTCATGGTGAACCAAGCAATTTTTAAATTACCAATCAAAATAGTGAAGAAATTTTTTATCAAGAAGATAAAAACACATTTATTTTAAATACTTGAGATATCAAAAACAAGTTTCTTAAATCTATCTTTTTGAAAAGTCGAGCAGGAGTGGGAACGAGAGCTGGCGTGGGTCGGGGGTTAGGGTTTCAGTGGAAGACGATGATGCAGAGGATGCGGACGAGGCAGATGATAGAAATGGTGGAGTTGTGGATTATGTGGTTCACTCTTCCTCGACACCGATTTTGTTTGACAAGAGTGTCTACTCATTGTGTGGGAGCAGGCTTGAGAGCAGTAATGGATCAAGGGCTAGGGTTCCAGCTAAAGATGATGTTGCTAAGGTTGCAAACATGGAAGAAGATGATAATGATGGTGTGTGCGGGAAAAGTGGGCGAATAAAACTCAATATGTAAAAATTTAGTTAATACTAGTCCACACACACACACAGAGGACTTCTTGATGCAAGCTATGGAGTAACGTAGTGTTACTCAGCTTCCCAAGGAGGGTCCCATGGTTCTCTATCTCACAATGTCCCTCAAACCAACATTTTTGCTCTCAGATCACTGAGCAAAATGGTTTAGGGATGGCAAATATGAGAACGAGAGATGCTTTTGATTGATTTTAGTATGAGATGTGTTGTAAGCTATGTATGATGCTAAAATGCAATAAACTAAATGATAAGATGACAAGATTAGTATGAATACTATCCTAGCATATTATATTTAGTCTATGATTGAACTAAAATGATAAAGAAAGTAATCTAAGCATGCATATTAGTCTAATTTGTGATCTAAAGAGAGGCTAAATGATGAGCATATATGAAATGAAAGCTTGAAAGAATTTGAGCATAAGTGTGATGCTTCAAATTTGAAAGATGATTGTTTTGAATGGAGGAATGAGAGCTCTATTTATAGCATAAACAGGGCAATGGATGGTCAAGATTGAAAGGTTTAATCAAGGGCCAAGTTTGAAAGTTGGGGATCCATGTGCACAATTGGCACCAATGAAATGGTGACAAGTGTCAACATAGGATTGGGTTGAGAGAAGAGGTTGGAGGCATTAAAGGCCTGAGAAGACCTCATGGTTATCTAGAGGCTAAGGGTCAAGTCTAAATTAGGATTACCCACTGGATTAGGAGTTAATCCAAGGATAAACCTTTGTGCGAATGATTAAGAGATAATCATGGTCAAAGCATTAATGGCCTAATGAGACCTTTGGGTTGGGTAGAGGTTGAGTCAAAACAAATGTTTTAACCATGTGGGAGGGTTTGAGTTAACCATTAATGGTTATTGGAGACTTTGGGGATTAAGTGGTTGAAGGTTGGAAGCCTTCAATGGTTTCAAAGAGTTTAAGGATTTAGTGGTTGAAGGTTGAAAACCTTTAATGGTTATCAAAGACTTTGGGCCATTTGAGAAGTGACCTCCCTTTGCTTAGGGATGTGACAAAGTTTAGAGGAGGGTTAGGTTAATTAGAAGCGATTAGAAGATTCTAGAAGGGATTAGGAAGGGGTTTGGGATTTTGCAAGTGGATGGGGAGGATAATAGGATTTAATTGAATTAAATGATTTAATTCAATTTGGTTATAATTTGGGAAATTAAATAAATTAGATTTATTCAATTTAGGATAACTATTTAATTAAATTTGAATTTAATTAAAAGTGGCTAGGGGGATTTAATTGAATAAAATGATTTATTCATTAAATGGGTATAGTGAATTTTATTTAAATAAATTGAGTAATTTACTTAATAAAATAGAAGAATGTGGATAATTTAATTAAATTGGATTTAATTAAATAGGGAAATGAACATAAAATATTCATTTAGGAATATGGTCATTTTTATACGTCTACATTTTGCCCCTCTTTGAAGTGACGTGTGTGCACAAGTTATTTCAAAGAAAATGATGCCTTATCATGATTTATGATCAAATGCAATTTTTGTTGTGTCGCTCTTATGATTTGCCATTCGTGCCCCGATGTTGATTTGATGCCCCAGATTCGATATTTTGATGGTGATGAGCCAGATTTTATGTAGTTGTCCAATATGAGTGTCGGTATAACTTGTTTTGATGTGAGATATTTCAAGTTATGTAGATACCAATGTGTTGTTCTGATCAAAATATGATTTATTTGTGTGTTCTATTTCAAGTTCGATGTGGGAAGCCTGATGTGTATTACAAGCCGATATGGGTTGGAAACTTGAGTTGTGTTACAAGCTGATATGGGTGGGAAACTTGAGTTGTTTTACAAGTTTATGTGATTTTGGTACTTGAGTTGTTTTACAAGTTTTGATATGGTTTTTGAGAACTTGAGTTGTGTTACAAGTTGATATGAAATGATAGGTTTTTGAACTTGATATAGATGAGCAAATTTGTTTCATGTTGTTGATGTAAGTTTGATTTTGATATCTTTGTTTTGATGTGGAAACTGATATTGGATTTGTTTTGAGATTTGATATGATAATGCCCCCTCGAGAGATCGTTCGTGCACACAAAGCATGAATGATCTCTCAAAAGAAGAAGAATGTTGTTTGAAAGATGGAAGAGTAGATAGTGATGGCATGCATAGGTTTGATAAGATTGATTAGATTGATTGGAATGAGAGCAAGTCTTGTTTTAGGTATGACACCTCCTGTATAAGACATGGATGATCGAGCATCTGGTTTCAAGAATGGTACCACCTGTATAAGATATGGATGATCAAGCATCTGGTTGCAAGAAGGATACCACCTGTATAAGACATGATAGAAGATAGTTTGGAAGAATGATGAAGATAGTTTAGAAGAATGATAGAAGATAGTTTGGAAGAATGATGAAGATAGTTTAGAAGAATGATAGAAGATAGTTTGGAAGAATGATGAAGATAGTTTAGAAGAATGATAGAAGATATGAAAGTGAAGAAAGATTCCATGATGATGTGATAGATATGCATGCGAGGGATGCAATGATGAATGATGAATGATATTTTGAAAATGAGATGTATGATATGATATGCAACTAATTGTAAAATGATATGCAACTAATTGTAAAATGATATGCAAATATGTTAAAATGATATGCAACTAATGCTTTTTTTTTTTTTTTGGAGCATCCTCGTCCTGCATTTGCCATTCGATATAGCCATTTGTTTGCTTTCTTTGTAGATATCATCATTGAGCATTGATTTGTTTAGGATATGTTGAAAATTTATACAATCATAATGGTATAATTGAACCATAATGACCTGAGTAAAATTTACATGATATTTGATTTTGCAAGATAGCACAAGCGTCAAGGTATAATTGAACCAGGACGACCTGAGTGCATATTGCGTAAACATACAAGAGTTAACCTTTGTCTCATACAAATTCGAAATGTCCTCAGTGATATGCCACCGGATTTCTTCATAGGACAAATTTGCATGGTAAAAGACTTCACTCACAGATAGAAGACAAATAAAACATCACATTCCTTCCTTGCTTCTCTAGTCGTAAGACATCCTAGAGGTGCTCAGGAGATATGATAAGCAAAAATTAACAACCATAAGTAATCATGCATGCTATTGGAAATGTATTCTTGTCAATTAAAACATCTTGCAAAATAGATCTTTGTTCAGTTGAAATCAGTTCAAGTTCGTGATGTTTAGCCTTCTTGCATTGTCATTTGTCATTTGTTGGTTGTTTTGATCCTTGTTGTCTTGCTACGTTTTTGGTCTGATGTTGAAAATCTTGAAGGCGAAATGCCCCAAGCGAGGTCAAGATTTTGCCCCTTGTCGTTGATACTACTTTGATATGGATATGTACACTGATCACCAAGCCATGGTGAGATATTATTTGGATAATTGTTTTAGATAAACCAAGGATAGTGACTACACTAAGTGTGTCCAAGATTGATAAGCATTTGTGAATTTCTAGTGATGTCTCAGATGGGTGGATATGATATGTACAATATGATTTGTGAACCCTGTACTACCATCAATTGATAAAGATAAGGCTAACTATAATAAAATCCAGCAGTCATACTGATTGATGTCATTGTTATGATTTGGTTGATGATTGATGTATAAAAACTTATTTCTCTTGATGAATTTGGAAAAACTAGGTTGTTGTTTCTTCAACATAATGTTACGATAAAAGTTCTTTCTTCTCAGAATAAGGGGATTAGTCATGCATGAGTGATCAATGGATTCCTTTGATTGGTTTGGATTCAGTTGATTCTTGTTTTTGAAAATTTCAAATATTACTTTATCAGATGAAGGTTTAGCTGCCCCTTCACGATAAAGCGTGTCAAATGATATGGATAAAAGCCTCCCGATCTGGAAACTAGATTTGACAATTTGAAAATTTTAAACAAGTGTTTTTGAGATAAAAATCCATAAGATGGTAAAGGATTCTGTTGATACTGATGATGACTTCTCCGGATTATGATAAGAGAGACATCTTTTATCGTGCGATTTGTTTCAGATTCTGACAACTTTTGTTTTAGCACAAATTTAGCTCGAGAAATAGTTTTAATGGTTTGTTTGTCACTCTGCTTTGATGAAAAATGATGTTTGATGGATGGATTGATTATCAAGACTTGATGATTGATAGAAATGTCTAGTTTCAAAGAGTGAGTACCCCGTATAAGACCGATCTGTCTGGTTTCGAGTGTACCTATCCCTGTATAACACATGTTTGATGTTGATGTTGATTTCAAGTAATGAATTGATTAACAAGACATGTGATAAGTTTCATTGCAGACTTTGAGAGTTTTCCTGTTGTTGATCTGATTTGATGGATGGTCCATGTGTTCATGCTTTGATTTTTTTTGTTTTGTTTTTTTTTTTTTTTTTGTCGATTTTTAGTTTTTGGATATTTTGATTTTTTTGAGTTTTTGGATATTTTGATTTTTTTGAGTTTTGGGATATTTTTATTTTTTTGAGTTTTTGGATTAGAAGAAAGATGTATTTGGTTGCCCCAATGTATATCAAGACAAGGAATGGATGAATGGATGACTGAACCAAAATAGATTTGTTGTCCATAGTTTTGATCAAGATCAAGGATGAAAAAGGGGATATGGATAGAGATAGGATATAGATAGCACTGGATGATGGAAGCAATGAATAGATAGGATAGATAGATATGAATTAGAGTGAAGCAAGATTGTAGAAAGAATTGGATGATAGAAGAAATGAATAGATAGGATAAGGGATATGGATTAGAGTGAAGCAAGATTGTAGAAAGAATTGGATGATAGAAGAAATGAATAGATAGGATAAGGGATATGGATTAGAGGATTTGGGAGATATGGTAGGAAGAATAGAGTAGATGAACTTTTCCCCCAAGCATAGAGGTTTCCATTTGCAAAAAGGTGATATGTAAGATTGTCATAGTATTTAGCACCATCTGAATAAGTGTTCTCGAACTTTTCAAAGATAGAGACCCAACCCACACTTAGAACCTCTGGAAAATTCAACTGAACATTTCTAGCAACTAGGAAGCAGACTCAAAAGGGAAGAAGAATCCCAAACTGGATCAAGGTACTTAGTCTTTGATTACCCATGTGTGTGCAAGTGGGTTCATTCTGGCTCATATGATCATTGTAATCTTCAGAATCCAACATGGCTAGCTACATGAGTTACCTTGACTTCAAAAGCATCCTGGATAGAGCCTCGCTACCAGGGAGCGTCCATAGCCCCGACGAGGTTATCACTGTAATCTCACAAATATTGCTCCATTGCCAACCAGGCGTCCATAGCCCCGATGGAGTTACTTGCATGTTCCCATAGCCAATCATTTTGATATTGCATTTCATTGCATTTTGCTTTTCTTGATATTCATTTTCTTGCTCATGCTTTTGATATTTTTATTTTTTTTTCTCTTTATTTTGCATTGGCTTGTAAGTGATGAAACTTACATGGGTCTGATAATTACAGTGGCGCTGAAGCAAGATTTTAGATTTTTCACTAGCCATGTCTTCAATTTAAGAGATCACAATGATTTTTAGAGCAATCGATTAAGTGTATGAGATATAGTAATCAAAAGATGTCGGTACCAAGATACGATAAGTGGTTCTTTTCTGGATTGAGTGTGTATCCCAACCAAAGAAAATGTTAAAGAGGAACAACCTCCGATTCTGAAGCACTTCATGAATAGATATCTAGGAAAAGGACTGAACATTAGATACGAGCATGGGAAAGTATGTGACAAAATGACACAAATGCCTATTTCACAGATGAAGGATGTATGCAAAGGATTGAATGATAGGGATGGAAGGATAGAAAAGAGGTGTTGGATAATAGATAGAATGTTTGAAGATTTGTGCAAGGATAGAGGGAAATGTATTCAAGATGAGTGTTGGTACTTGAGAAGTGATGAAGAGATGGAGGAAAATTGAATTTTGGGACAGAAGGACCCAAAATAGATAGAGGAGATGATAGAAGAAGTTTTGGAAAGATGTTTAGATAGAGGATTGAAAGAATTAAAAAGATGTGCTCCTCATTGATTTTTCTTATGGATCATTTGAGGTGATGGATTTGTGGATGGAGGGAAGTAAGGACCCAAGATGGATGGAAGGGATGGAGAATTCGATTGTGGAATGAAAGGACGTAAGATAGATTTGGTGGATGAAGAGATTCCTTGATCTTGATCTTGACTTGGAGTAGGATCATTTGAGTTTGTGCTTTTCTCTTGATTTTGAATTAGAATAGTGGAGGATATGGAAGGATATCATGATTTTGCTTAGGAGGTGGATGTTGAATGGGACCTTGCTCCTGAGATGAAAGGGGATCATCGGGGATGGAATACCAAAATTTTAGGGGATCATCATAAGATTCTTGACAGGTGGGATCTTGATAAAAAAAGGGACCAGATTGGGAAGTCATGATATTGTGATCTTGATTTATGCTAGGACTCATTTCCTTTGACTGAGTTTCTTTTTTCTCGGTTTCATGATGAATGGTCATACGAATGATAAAAGTTGATGTTTTTGATAGTTTGATGTAGAGAAATTTACTCCTGTTGATAAGGGTCTTAAGACTAGGTTGTCTCTTCTTTAACTCAGTTTTGTGATGAAGACTTGTTCATCTCAAAATATGAGGAGTGGTCATACACAAATGATCAATGGTTTCCTTCAATGTTTGGATTGAGATACTTCGTTTGAAAACTTAAGTCTACTTTTATCAAATGAAGGTTTAG
This sequence comes from Cryptomeria japonica, assembly GCF_030272615.1. Classification (NCBI taxonomy): domain Eukaryota; kingdom Viridiplantae; phylum Streptophyta; class Pinopsida; order Cupressales; family Cupressaceae; genus Cryptomeria; species Cryptomeria japonica. The sequence goes on from NC_081407.1 coordinate 22,900,555, forward strand.
ATGCCCCCTCACGACAAAGTGTGTCAAATGATATGGATAAAGTCTCCCGATATAGAAACTTGATTTGACAACTTAAGATTAAACTAGGTATGATTGTTTGATAAAATCCTTTAGATGATGGACCTTTTGATCAAGGTGATGATAATACCTGATTTTGATAGGATAAAGTCTTATCTTTTAAGCTAGTTTTGGATTTGACAACTTTTGTTCTAAGACTGACTTGTTTGATTCGGAAATGATTTCTCTAGTGTTTTGATTTGATTTCTTGTGACCCCATTTGATATTGGACTTGAAAGGATACTCAAGAAGTTTGAAAACTTTTTCTAGAAAGGATTACTTGGTTTGGTATTCCCCTAATCTTGTTGGATGAAAGTCTTTCCTAAAGATAGTTGAAATGTTGATAACCATCTCAAAAGATGTTTTGTTGGATATGGAAATCTTCTCCACTTTATGATTTTTCCTTGTTTGAACTGATTTTTGAGTTTGATTGTTAGATACTTTGCAAGATATTTTAGCATTTGTGACAAGAATACATAGCACACATGAAGACAATGATCATCCTAATGCTAAACATTGAGTGTATATTCTTTTGAGGATGTGTTCAAATCCTCGATGTTATCACTGGTTTGATTTACAACAAAAGACACATCAGATAGACTCTTTATTCAAAGGTCATTGACAATATCATAGCCCACTAGTCTCAATACTCCGTCAGCTCAAACAGCCTTGTCACCCCCTAGAGGGCGCCCATTTTTTTGCCTTTTGCCAGAAATTAACTCAAAGTGAATTGCTTCACAATTGAGTAGTTATCTTGGGAGATATATGGTGAGTAATCTTGGGGGCGGATTTTTCCCCACCCTTGCACTATGATATTGCCAATGTTTGGCGACTGACTCGGTTCAAGGTTTCTATTTCTAAGGTTCATAATCAGGCTTCCTATTCGGCCGTCAGTGATAAACTCCCTCAGGAGGCTTCCCAACCTTTAGAACAAAGGCTTTACGTATCTCAAGGATACTAGGGGAAGGCTAATCGCTGCGCACAACCATTGAAAAGGACTTTCATCACTTTTCACTTTTGATTATAGTGGGTTGGAATACTTGGCATCAAAGTCGTTCCCCACTTAGGTCGTTCCCTTCACACCGGCCAAAGAATGGCTTTAAGAGTTTTTCAACCCCTCGGGAAGGCAGGCCTGCTAAAGGATGTAAGTGCTTGAAGTACAGAAAGCTTAAGAGTGGTTTGGCTTTTTGATCACCCAGTTATGGGGAGAGCATATACCTTCCACTTTCAAGACAAGGCAATCAATTTGTTCTTTTTAGCCTCCAAGACAATGATTTGCTAACTTCTATTTGGAGATGTTGCTCCAACAAGCATGATGTTCTTTTTAACCCTTTCATAGCAAAGTGTGTATTTTCAAAACTTTTGTAAAACAAGCCTAGTCAACAAAGTAAATCGTGATGTTTGGTCAACAAAATTAAAGTCGATAGGGGAAAACTTTCCCTCTTTGCCTTGCACAAAATGAAGATGAGGTTCTTTTACTTTGCAAAATGAAGTGAATCCTTTTAAACACCAAAGGACGGTGAGGTTCCTTTTAAAACTTTTGCCAAAGTAAAGATTGTTGGTTCTTTTTACAGCTTCCAAAATGAAGTGTTTTTCCTCTAATCTTGCAAGAAAACAAATATGAAGTTTGTTGTTCTTTTTACCTTGCAATAAAGAAAAGATGAAGTTTTATTTTAGAACACCAAAAAGGAAGGCATGAAGTTCATTTTATGCATCCAAATGAAATGATGAGGTTTATTTTAACTTGTGCAAAAAAAGAGAGTGAGTTCTTTCTAACCAACTTTTGTTGAAAGAAGGTAAAAAAAGAAACTTAAAGCCTCTAAACTTGCTCCTTCCCCTGCACAAAAAATATTAGAACCTGCACATAGTCAGTGATCAAGTGTTAGTGTGGGCCTACACAAGCCTAGATTCTGATCTTGGTTACAAATTTTAAAATCCTGATCCTGAAATGCCCTGAAATTTGACTAAGTCTGAAATTTAGAAGATCTTCCAAAAACTAGATTTTGCATTACAACTCCTAGAGGTCTGAAACCCCTCTCAAACATCCTGAAAGTATATATGGAATATAACTTAAAGTATAAGAAAGAGAAAAGAGAAGAGGAAATGTCACTGATACCTATAGGAAAAACTTAATGGAGGTCACGCGCTAATTTTTGAACTGCACGCGCTAGATGATGGTCTCCACGCACTGAACAGTGGATTGGATGCGCTACTTTGTTTACTGGATGCGCTGCTCTGCGTGTTGTATGCGCTACTATGTTTTTTTCTTTTTCCCCCAGTCAGTATGCAGGAAAAGTTTGAATTTGATGCGCTAATGTTTAGATTCCACGCACTGGAAGATGTATTAGATGCGCTAAAATGTGGATTGGATGCGCTAATTTGTTAGGTATATGCGCTATTATGTGTTTTGCCCGCGTCGACACCTACAGGAAAATTTGTTAAACAACATCATGCGCTAAGAAAAAGTGTTCACGCGCTAAGACAGAGAGCCCACGCGCTAAACAGTAGGCTAGAAGCACTAAACTGTTAAGCGGATGCGCTAATATATCTTTTCGACGCGCTGATTATCATTTCCCGCGGACCTGCAAAAATGATCAATTTCAAAAAATGATGTGTTATTGGGGGTCGTGCCCCATGGTGGGCACCAGAAATGTGTGCGGGAAAAGTGGGCGAATAAAACTCAATATGTGAAAATTTAGTTAATACTAGTCCACACACACACAGAGGACTTCTTGATGCAAGCTATGGAGTAACGTAGTGTTACTCAGCTTCCCAAGGAGGGTCCCATGGTTCTCTATCTCACAATGTCCCTCAAACCAACGTTTTTGCTCTCAGATCACTAAGCAAAATGGTTTAGGGATGGCAAATATGAGAACGAGAGATGCTTTTGATTGATTTTAGTATGAGATGTGTTGTAAGCTATGTATGATGCTAAAATGCAATAAACTAAATGATAAGATGACAAGATTAGTATGATTACTATCCTAGCATATTATATTTAGTCTATGATTGAACTGAAATGATAAAGAAAGTAATCTAAGCATGCATATTAGTCTAATTTGTGATCTAAAGAGAGGCTAAATGATGAGCATATATGAAATGAAAGCTTGAAAGAATTTGAGCATAAGTGTGAAGCTTCAAATTTGAAAGATGATTGTTTTGAATGGAGGAATGAGAGCTCTATTTATAGCATAAACGGGGCAATGGATGGTCAAGATTGAAAGGTTTAATCAAGGGCCAAGTTTGAAAGTTGGGGATCCATGTGCACAATTGGCACCAATGAAATGGTGACAAGTGTCAACATAGGATTGGGTTGAGAGAAGAGGTTGGAGGCATTAAAGGCCTGAGAAGACCTCATGGTTATCTAGAGGCTAAGGGTCAAGTCTAAATTAGGATTACCCACTGGATTAGGAGTTAATCCAAGGATAAACCTTTGTGCAAATGATTAAGAGATAATCATGGTCAAAGCATTAATGGCCTGATGAGACCTTTGGGTTGGGTAGAGGTTGAGTCAAAACAAATGTTTTAACCATGTGGGAGGGTTTGAGTTAACCATTAATGGTTATTGGAGACTTTGGGGATTAAGTGGTTGAAGGTTGGAAGCCTTCAATGGTTTCAAAGACTTTAAGGATTTAGTGGTTGAAGGTTGAAAACCTTTAATGGTTATCAAAGACTTTGGGCCATTTGAGAAGTGACGTCCCTTTGCTTAGGGATGTGACAAAGTTTAGAGGAGGGTTAGGTTAATTAGAAGCGATTAGAAGATTCTAGAAGGGATTAGGAAGGGGTTTGGGATTTTGCAAGTGGATGGGGAGGATAATAGGATTTAATTGAATTAAATGATTTAATTCAATTTGGTTATAATTTGGGAAATTAAATAAATTAGATTTATTCAATTTAGGATAACTATTTAATTAAATTTGAATTTAATTAAAAGTGGCTAGGGGGATTTAATTGAATAAAATGATTTATTCATTAAATGGGTATAGTGAATTTTATTTAAATAAATTGAGTAATTTACTTAATAAAATAGAAGAATGTGGATAATTTAATTAAATAGGGAAATGAACATAAAATATTCATTTAGGAATATGGTCATTTTTATACGTCTACAGATGGAACTATGGATGAGGTTGTTTGTACCTCCTTTGAGCCAGATATGTTTGATGGGGGTCCCTGCTCTATTTCATTTTCCCTTTGGCTATGTCTGGGCGCCTTCTTTTTGACTACCTTTGGGTGATTCCCTTTGTTTTGTGGCTTCTTATGCATGATGAGATGAGTTTCTATTAGTATTGTTGTTTATTTTTCTATCTTCTCAGCTTTTCGTGTCCTTTATGGTTAGAGGCATTTTCTAAAGATTTTTTCATATGATGGCCTCTATTTTTTGTGGTGTGGGTTTGTTCGGCTCTCCCCTTTCTTTTATTTGGGAACCCTCTTGAAGGTTGTTGGTGTTGCTTCTTTTCTAAAGGGGTTAGGTCTATGTAATTCTCTGTTTCTATCTCTTAAGAGAATCCATGTTGTGACTCTTGCTTCTAGCTTTCTCTTCTCCATAGCCTGTCTAATAGACGTGATTCACTCTTATATTGAGGGGAAGAGTTATTGGCTAGGTAAAGATGGATGAAGCTTTTTGTGGGGTTTTCGCTGCCCCGCTGCTTGAGGCCAGTTGTCTAATTACTATCATTTATATTCTATTGTCTCTCTATCCTTTTTCTCCTATGGAGGTGGAGTCTTTGATGGAGCTTGTTGGCCTAGAGGTTGAATGGTTTGTGCCTCTTCTCTTGTTTAAGGTTTTGGGAGCCTTTCTAAAACCCAATATTCTAGCAAATCAGAGTGGTCTTTCTCCTTTGTTTCTAGATGTTGTGGGGTTGTACAATGTTGGCCTTTTCGGCTAGTGGTTTGGGTCTTTTTAGCTCCTATTGAGGTGGTGAGCAGTTATTCTAGAAGGATGTTGACTTTCAAGTAGATGGTCTTTGTTGGCTTCGACCAGTGTTGTGTTTCTTGGAAGCTAACTTTCGGCTAGATTGTCTCTGTTGGTTTCATCTTGTTGGTTTTGGGAGCCATATTAAACCCCAAAATGAAGATTTGGGAAGCCTATCAAAATTCCTTGATTCCTAACCATTCTATAGGTTTTGGGAGCCTTCTAAAATCCACTCTCAAGGTTGAGGGAGCCTAGAAAAACCCTATGTTTTCTTCTTCTTTTAGGGACAGGCTGGATGCTAGCAGTTTTCAAGGGGCCCAGTTTGGCCAGCGATTGCTTTTGGTTAGGCTCATGTCTTGTGGTTTTTTGTTGCCTGGAGATTCGGTTACAGGTTGTGGGAGCCTAGGAAAACCTTCATATTAGCTGAGGGTGCTGTAAAAACACTCATTCTTTTTTTTTTAAGGTCTATTATTTGCTAACTTAGATTTGTAAAGATAATCTGCAAATGTGTATTTGGATTCATTGAGTGATGTGTTGTCATTGTTTTCAACATATTCCTCTATGTGTTCCAATTTTTTAGTCAGATTAACTCACTTAACCTTGAGTTGGTTTGGCCAGTATTTTGTAAATGAGTTGTTGTGGATTAAAGGGTTTTGAGATAAATATATATAGTTGATCTAGCTTAAGTTTCAGTGGTTTGCATGGAGATTTGATCAAGTTATGAGATCCGGTATTGCGATTGATTTTTAGTTGTTTGGTGTTGATTAGTGTTCTAGATTTTGCTTCACATTTCTCTGCATTGCAATACCTTGGTTTTTAGATTTGACAGAGTGTTTGGGACATTCTGGTGCATCCTCAATTAAGATGGTTCGCGATTTGGAGGTCCTCAAGTGAATCTTTCAATTTGTCAGTCATTGTAGTTAGTGTTTTTGAAGTTTGATATAATGATGATGGAGATTCTATTAAGTGGTGTTGTTGTAGTTATTTCTATGGTAATTCATGATGCTTGTGGATGTTTCTAGATTGTGTCCTATTTGTGTTGGTGGTCTGCATTGATCGTTGTGTGCATTATTGACTTTTTTTTTAGTCCAGTGGTGTCCTTCATGTTCTTGACCGACATGATGATTGTAGCATGTTGTGGATGTTCAAGGCATAATTCTTGGAGGTGTTTCATGTTTGAGTTGTTGATTTAGGTCTATACTATGTCTTAGCCAATATTGTTTTAGTTTGCATGTGATATTGTAGCGTGTATGGTTATATCTTTATAATTTGTGATGTGTGTTGAGCTGACCTTGAAATATAGGTTGATGACATGTATAAATAAATGTAATACTCATGTGAGAGAGCATCTGCATGTCCAAATAATGTTTTGATATTTCAAAAGCAGTGAAGCAGTGCGAAGAAGTGTGAAAGAGAAGAATATGTGTTATGTGCTTAACCAGAACTATAACCGGGCATGAGGAGATTCTATTCTATCAGTTCATGATCTTTCAAATGTAATCTGAATGGTTTTTTAAGATAGCGAGCCTTCCTTGGGTTGTAGCCCTTTAGTGTTTTTGAGCAGCGAGTTTTGAGCAGTGTGCTTGAATGCATGTGCATTCTCCATTGTAATATTTCATATACTTCTAATAGGGTATCATCATATTGTGGGTAGGTTCCCACCGTGGTTTTTCCCTTGAATGGGTTTTCCATGGCAAAAATCTTGGTGTTAAGTGTGTTATTAATGTGGTGTTGATTTATGCTTTTAGTGTTAATTATTAGATCTGAAATCAAGTTTGAGTTAAGTAGAGATTTTGAGAAAAATGATTCCCCCCCTCCTCACACTTTTCTACCTTGTTGCCAACAAGATCCTTTGTTTGGGCCAGCTTGTTTTGTAATGTTTTACACTTGATGTTTGGTTGGTGGTTGGTTTGTTGTGGCTGCTTGGAATTTTTGTTTATGCTTTGTGCAGTCTTTGAATTTTGGGATTTGGATGCCTATAAGTCGAGAAGGTTTCAAGTCCTTTGTAAAACCTGTTGTTCGTGGCTAGGTAGTCTAGTCCATTATTCGATGGAAGCTCTCTGATTGTAAGGGTTTCGAGCCTCCTTCAAAACTTGTTTTATCCTAATCAAATAAATATTTATTTTAAATAATGACTATTGATTTGAATTTGCATTATATTATTCCTTCAAATAAAAATACATATAAAGTCATCTTTTGGTTTGAGCACATCATATACAAGTTAATGTAGAAGTGTTATAAAAGGCACTAGATGAACATTTTATAAAATTTTGCTTACACACAAATCCCAGCTCACCTTAAATAAGATAGATTCATTTGAGCGTGAATAGAGTTTATGGAATGGCATCTATGGATATTAGATAGTGTATCTATATCAAGCACCTCTAGCTTTGTTATAACAAACTTTCTAGAGAACTGTCACTTCAAAATAAAATTAATAGATATTTAATACTATTCTTCTATTCCTAATTTTTCATTCAATATGATATTTTTTATTTTTAGTATTTTTATCTCCTAACTCTCTTATACTATGGGAAACATCCAATAACAACTCCCCTTACCTAGATGAGTAATTTTATCATTTCAAATCCCTATAAACACTCCTAGAACCAAATAATTTTATATTATTCTATACAAATTATGTTAATACCATACTAACAAATGTTTGTTATATGCATCCTAAATACACATGAATGATATACATGGTTACTCCACATGCCTTTAAAAAGTTATTATGGTTACAAAGAATATATTAATTTGTATTGTTTTTTATTGTAGGGTGGTTATAATTGAATATGATAGTTAATATCATTTTATAGAGATAGTAGAAAATTGTAAGGTTATGATGCAAAATATCAACATTTAGGAGAATTTTGTAGATTCTCTCAAAATACGTCATGATGTAAAATTATTATATTTCATTTTTCTCTGCTTCCAATTTCTTGCATTCTTTGGATGTAATTGATTGAAGTGGGCATATATTATCACTAGTAACTTCTATGGTCAATATTTTAAATATCATATTGCACTACATATATAATCATCATTATATCCAATAAGTATTACTTTATGTTACAAAGATTCCTGTATTACATGGACTTTAATCACATTGCATGGAAGCACATTGCATTCAATCACCACATTATGTAGATTTTTATCACATGTCAACTTAACCCAATGCTTAACCCAATGTTTTTATCAGATTGCTTGCATTACACATAGGTTTATGGAATCACCATATGACAAGAAGATTTATGGTATTTCCATAATTTGTGGAACCTTATTATATTTTACACATTAAGTAGAGTTTTTAATATGATTTTCCAAACGTGACAATTTTAGTTTAGGCTTCTCTCTACAATTTTCATAAATAGTTGAATTAACTTGTAGTTTTCTCTTACCATAATCTTGTGGTAGACACTGATTTGCATACTCTATGTGGTTTAATAGGTTTTGATAGAATGCTCATATCAAAGAGAGTACATATATAACTTACAAATAAAATATTATTGTATGTTGATAATTTATAATCATTTAATATATTTACATTTAATATTTTTTATTAATGTAAGTGGGGAAGGACCCCAACCTATTACAAATTAGACAACTTACACCCAAACAACCGATGAGGGACAACAAAGTTCCAACCAAGTAACTTGAGTACAACATAGAAAATCTAAAGCAAAACAAGAAATAGACTATTAGAAATAAAAGTTAGGACCAAGAAACTACCCCAGTGGAACAATTTGATATTTGGTGTTAGCAAAGATTGACACTTTTTCTTTTGTCACACAACTGTCCAAGAAGAATCATTTTCCAAAGAAACTAGGGGAGTAATGCTAGCAGAACCCTTAGAAACACCAAGTGAATATGAAAAGTTGAATCGTCGAACATAGAAGAGGAACCTGTGAAAAATCTATTACAATTACTGATTTTTTTATTTTTATTTTATTGGTAATCGGCCAAAGCCTGAATAGCTTTTGACTGGAGCGATGAACCAGTGGGGACATAGTAAGGGGCCCCATCCCCATTACATATCTTTGAATTATTATTATTATTATTATGTTTGATTAGATTGACCCCAAGACCTTCTCATCCTATAGAAGGCCAAGAGTCATAGCTTAGAGTTCCATTAGATTGACCCCAAGACCTTCCCCATCCTATGGAAGACCAAGAGTCACAACTTAGAATTTCACTTCAGATGTCCCTATTGGGAGTTGAACTTGGGTCTCCACAGTGAGAACCTAGTGTTTTAGCCAGTTAAGCTCAAACCCTTGGATGATTACAATTACTGATTATTATCCTCCTATCTTTGATAGATTATTTGAGCAACAAATATTGAAAAATAACACAACTGTAATTTCAAAAAACTCATAAAAATGTGCAACACAATGAACACAATATTTTCAGACAATTGTCCTTGGAAAAACCCCGAAGGGAAAACCAATGCTGCAGATGAGGAATATATATTAACTACAGCAAATCAAGAGGTACAAATACTACTTGCCTGTTACTGGAAGAGCTTCGATGACCTCCCAATTTCTCCTGTTGAGATTCCACCCCACTACTATCCCAACACTATCACCGTGCCCTTGCTAACACTGCAAGACTACTTGCTAACATTGCAAGTTCTTCACGCAATTCATTCATTGTTTTCCAAATGCCCCGTGACCCCCTTATATACTACTCTTGTTGGAAAACTAATGGCCAAGATTAATTCTCAATCAACGGCTAAGATTAAAAACAACTAAACAACCCTAACCAAATTGGTTGCTAGAAGTTTCTAAAAAGAGTCAAATAATTAATAAAAATTGTTTGAACTCTAACTACATTTGTTAACAAACAATTATTTACTAATTATTTAACAAATGGAAAAACAACTGTCCAAGCTAACAAACTAAAAAACTAACACTCCCTCTTAGCGAGGAAGTTGTTCTACATGACACCCAACTTCTCTCTAAAGAAGATGAATTTCGCCTTCCCCAATGCCTTTGTCAGAATGTCTGCTACCTGTTGATCCATAGGTATAAACTGTAGCTGAACAACTCCACGCTATGTACACAAACTCTGATGAAGTGATACCTGATGTCTATATGTTTCAACCTATAATGAAATATCGGATTCTTAGTCAACTTAATGCAACTCTGATTGTCACAATGTATCACTGTAGTCTCCACCTTCTGACCAAACAAGGCTACTAGCAACTTCTGAACCCAAATAGCTTCACATGTCGCCATGCTAGCTGCTATGTATTCTGACTCTGTAGAACTCAAAGCCACAGACTTCTGCTTCTTACTAAACCAAGAGACAACTCCTGATCCTAGATTGAAACAACACCCTGAAGTGCTCCTCTTGTCTGTTGTACTACCTGCCCAATCTGTGTCAATATAGCCCATCAACCTGATTCGCTCACCTCGAGCATATCTAATCCCATACTTGATTGTACCTTGTAAATAACGTAGCACATGCTTTGCCGCTGTCCAATGTACTCCCTTTGGGTCAACCATGAACTGACTAAGAGTGTTAACTACAAAAGCTATATCTGGCCTAGTGTTGACCAAATACATGAGAGAACCAATCAACTGCCTGTATAAGGTGGGATCTACATCCTTCTCCCCGGATGTGTCTACCTTCCTCCAATTCGTGATCATAGGTGTAGACATTGCTTTGCAATCTTCCATCCTGAACCTTTTCAAGATTTCAATGCAATATTTCCCTTGTCCAAGGAAAATCTCTCCATCTGTCTACCATACCTCCATGCCTAGAAAGTAGTGCATAAGTCCCAAATCCTTCATCTCAAACTCTACTGCAAGGTCCCTCTTGCACTCTTCTACGAGCCCTAGTGAACCTATTAGAAACAAGTCATCCACATATAGAACAAGAATGAGAATCTCACCCCCAACCACCAAGTAGTAGAGACTAGCATCCGCCTCACTTTCACAAAGCCCATTTCCTGCAAGTAACTATCAATGCATTCATACAACGCTCTGGGAGCCTGCTTGAGTCCATACAAAGCTCTCTTTAATCTACACACATGGGTCTCTTTGCTGTGTGCTACAAAGCCTTCTGGTTGTTCTATGTATACCTCCTCTTTTAACTCTCCATTGAGGAACATTGTCTTGACATCCATTTGATGGATCTGCCATCCCATTTGTGCTGAAATTGAGATTATAGCTCATATAGAAGTATACTTGGCAACTAGAGCAAATGTCTCCTCATATTCTATTCCCTCCTTCTAAGAGAACCCTTTTGCCACAAACCTTGCCTTGGATTTCTTGATGCTACCATCTGTACCATGCTTGATCTTATAGATCCAACGTGATCCAACCACAGCTCTATCTGTTGGTCTAGGCACTACCTCCCAAACATCATTTTGTATAATTGAAGTATACTCCTCAACCATAGCATCTTGCCACACTTGATGTTGTGCAACCTCCTGATAGCTAGAGGGTTCACTATCTACCAACTGACTAACTAATGCAACATAGTCTTCAAACTTGGCTGGTTGTTTCCATTGTCTACTACTCCTCCTAAGAGTACCCACTAACTCCTGAGTATTTCTTTGTGTCTGTTGAACCTTACGGTTGTTGCTGCCAACTGTAGAAGATGAAATATCAACCTCCATGTCTTCTTGATGCATCTCTTCTTGCACGTCTGTTGCTCCATACTCTGAGAACTCTCACCTCCTGATCCTATGCTTGTACTAGTAATTGTACTAGAGATTCGCTGACCTTGATTTGGTTGAGTGATCCTTGGAGCTTGTGTTGGTTGCTCACTTTGATAATCTGCTGGCAGATATCTGGACCTTCTAAATGCCTTTTCCTTCATGAACTTGACATCACGTCAAACAATAATCTGCTTGGTCCCTGCAATGAATATCGGATATGCCTTTGAGGTTTCACTGTACCCCACAAAGTACCCTCTTTTTGTAGTCTGATCTAACTTGGTACGTGTATCCTTTGGAATGTGACAATATGCTAAACTCCCAAAGATCCTGAAGTGACTAACATCTGGCTTCTTCCCAGTGAATACTTCCTCTGGTGTCATCTTCCCTAGTGCCTTATGTGGAACCCTGTTCTGTATGTATATTGTCGTACTACATGCTTCTACCCATAAGTAATGGGGCAAGTCCTGATCATGTAGCATAGCCCTTGCTGCCTCCGATATAGACCAATTCTTCCTCTCAGCAACCCCATTCTATTGCGGGTTATAAGGAATGGCCCACTCTCTCTTGATTCCTTCCCTAGTACAGAACTCTTGGAATTCATTCCCTTTGTACTTGCCTCCATTGTCTTCCCAAAGAAACTTTATCTTCCTTCCTTTTGAGTTCTCCACAAGAGCCTTGAACTCTTGGAAGCGACTGAAAACCTCATCCTTGGTCTTCAAGAAGTATATCCAGGTCTTCCTGGAGAAATCATCAATAAAAGTAACAAAGTACTCATATCCTCTGAGAGATTTCATCAACATTGGTCCACATAGATCTGAATGTACTAGATCAAGTGTCACTCCTTGGAAAAGATGCTTTTGCAAATTTCCCCAACACACATCCCTTACATACATTGTTGTGCTCTGTGCTCACCTCTGGAACACCTGGCACAGTCTCATGAAGCAATTTAAGTGCTCCATGATGTATATGGCCCATCCTCCTATGCCATAGCTCTCCAAGATCTCTAGGATTACTGCTACTCATGAGTGCCTTAGGAGTATCAAACTGCAACCTATAAAGTTGACCATTCCTAACTCCAATAGCTATGGGTGATTTCCAATCCTTATGCTTAATCAATGCATGTGCTCCTCTAAAGAGTACATTGTACCCTTTGTCCTGAAGGACAGATACAGAAATCAAATTCATCTCTAAGCCTGGAACATGTAACACATCATGAAGAGGAATCATCTTACCATTCTCCCTCTGAAACTGAATAGTCCCTTTCCCAACTGAGTTGAGTTTGGACATGTTTCCCATAGAGATCTGGATTCTGGTGCTCTCCTCCTTATAACTGGAGATGTATTCTCTAACTCCTATCATATGAAATGACGCCCCACTATCTATGTACCAAACACTCTATGAGGTTGAGCTAACCATACACGCTATGAGTGCAAACTCATCTTCCATTCTATTCGAGAGCTTATCTGCACTTGCTGAAGCTGCAACTTGCTTCTTGCCTTTCTTGTCATTCTTCTTCCTTTCTGGGAAATCGCTGACATAGTGGCCAAACTCATGATAGCCATAGCACTTGATCTTCAACAAGTCTTTCTTCTTCTTCTCACCTTGTGGATTTGATCCTTTGCTGGACCCCTTCTTTGCTTTTCCTTTACCCGCTAGGGCAACGTTCTCCTGTTCTGCCTCACTTTTCTGACTCTTATTGTTAGCTCCATTGACAAGGCTTAGTCTAAGCTCCTCCTGAGTGAAGTCACTCCAAAGTGGATCCCAACTTGGTAAGGTGTCTCGTCCATTCACAACTTGAACAAAGACATCCCACTGCTTAGAAAACCCATTTAGGGCTATCTGTACTAGCTCATCATCACTTGGTTTATCTCCAACAGCCGCTAACTCATCCTTGACAAGTCTGAGTCTGGTGAGGTAACTCGTCACGTCTTCTCCCTTATTCATTCAGGTATTCCTCATCTTTTCTCTAAGAATCAGCTTTCGATTAGTGGTAGCATTCTGGTACAGATTCAGAATGGCATCCCACATCTTCTTTGCAGTATCTAACTCTGCAATATGTGGAACTATATGGTCCTTGACATCATCAAGGATTAGCCTCCTCGCCTTGGAATCATCCTTCTTGTATGGTGCAAGCTGTGTTGCATCTGAAGGTACAGTCACAACAGTGGTAACATATTCCTTGATACCATTCTCTTCTAGCAATAAAGAAATTCTAGCTTTCCAGACACCAAAATTAGAGGCTCCATCCAATCTGTCCTGATCTCTTAAACCAATTGAGGCCATCTCAAAGGTTAAAGCAAATAAAAATTCTAAAGAGGTTAAACTAGGTTTTATAAACCCTCAGTTTCCTTCGCCTAGGGTAAATCTCTTCTACCCTTAACTTAGCTCTAATACCATGTGAAAAATCTATTACAATTACTGATTATTATCCTCCTATCTTTGATAGATTATTTGAGCAACAAATATTCAAAAATAACACAACTGCAATTTCACAAACTCATAAAAATGCGCAACACAATGAACACAATATTTTCGGACAATTGTCCCTAGAAAAACCCCGAAGAGAAAACCAGTGTTGCAGATGAGGAATATATATTAACTACAACAAATCAAGAGATACAAATACTGCTTGCCTATTACTGGTAGAGCTTCGACGACCTCCCAATTTCTCCTTCTGAGATTCCACCCCGCTACTATCCCAACGCTATCACTGTGCCCTTGCTAACACTGCAAGACTACTTGCTAACACTGCAAGTTCTTCACACAATTCATTCATTGTTTTCCAAATGCCCCCTGACGCCCTTATATACTACTCTCGTTGGAAAACCAACGACTGAGATTAAAAACAACTAAACAACCCTAACCAAATTGGTTGCTAGAAGTTTCTAAAAAGAGTCAAATAATTAATAAAAATTGTTTGAACTCTAACTACATTTGTTAGCAAACAATTATTTACTAATTATTTAACAAATGGACAAACAGCTGTCCAAGCTAACAAACTAACAGAACCTGGCAATTCGAAGAGAGGGAATCAAGGACCATGGAAGAGATAAGTCCACTACTCAAAAGCATAGTTGACTAATCCAAAAGATCAACGACAAAAGTGATAGTCTCAGCTAGATGATCTAGAAAATAATATTTATATTTAATGTTGGTTGAGAATATCTTATTTTTTTATGAGAGGATAAATATCTTTGAATCCTAATAGCATCATGTTGAAATTATGAGTTCAAATTACAAGGTGTATTAATATTTGACTTATTTCGGCTTAGAGCAAAGGGTTAAGTGATGGTCACTATGCCAAAATCATCTAGAACACAATATCAATATCATCTTTTTAAAACATCACAACTATTACATTAAAAAACACTTGATTATTAACTAATGATTAATAAACTATTGAACTTCACTAATAAATCAAAATTACATAGAACTCTACTCTTCTTAACAATACTCATTTTTTTAAAAATACGATAAAAGAATTTAATAAATCCTCTTCAACTAAATGGTGGAATTTCAATACAAAATTGGTAGTTCAGGCAGTAAAAAGTCGCGTCTTTTAACAAAAGAAAAGTTCGATAAAATCACATCGTAATCAATAATCTAGATGGGGTCGTTACGCATCAATGTCTGATTATGAGTACGTTGAAATGTCGAAAAAGGAACGTGCTTGGGACGCCAAAACGTTCTGCTATAGTGGGATGCCGGTGGGTCAACTTCCTCTTCCAATTAATTACAAAGAAAGTCTGGCGATACCATAGTCCGAATAAAACAAATATTTTATTTGAAAAAATGATTTTCAATGAGAAGAATCGACGAGACGTAAAATCAACAATCTATTCTCGATGATATTGGTAAATGAAAATGGTAAACGGTTGTCGATTTGGATGGCAGGGACGAAATTTATCTTGTGATTGCAAGAGAAAACGATGACAAGTGTGACGCATGTGCTTCATTGATTCCTCTCTTTGAAAATATATTTTCCCAATTATCATGCCTTTGAAAACAGTCCTTAAGTCGCCTTAGATTGTCTCTTCAATACTTGGTATGAAAGATTGTCGCAGTCTGGTGCACATGCATGCATGCTGCGACACTGCTGGGGCGATTCCTTTTCTCTATTGTATGTAACGCTACGCTTGTAAGCCAACTTAGGCGAGGGGTGGAAGTTCATTATAAAATTGCTTACTTTAGGCAAAAAAATTAACTAGATTTGGCAAAAGAAAAATGCCAAAAAAAAAGGTTGTAATCAACAACAATAATGTAGATGGGGTCCTTAGGGATCAATTTTTGATTATGGGAGCGTAAGAATCTAGAAAAGGTAGCGCGCTTGGGACGCCAGAAGTTTCACCTATCGCCGGATGGTTCTCGGTCATCTTTCTATTATAAATAATCACTAAGAGATAAATGTTGGTTTAAATGGGAAGAACCGATCGAGCGTAAAATCAAGAGTCTATTCTCGATAATAATCATAAACAAAAAGGTAAACGGTTGTTGTTTTGGGTAGCACAGACAAAAATTTCTCATGTGGTTGGAAGATAAATGATAACTAGTGAAATGGCACTATCCCGCATGTGTTTCCACGCGGAAAAGACTTTATGAATTCCTTTCATTTTTTAATATTTTATTAAGCACTTTGTTTTTGAAAACCACCATAAAATCCCTCGGATTCTCCGTCAGACTTGGTGTATAAATCTGTGTCACTTTGTTCAACACACACGCTTTTTTGAATCCTGATGGCCCCATAGTTTTTATGTGATACGCCAGATCTCCTTGCCTTGTTTTGCATGGCTGTTTGATTAGTATCTCTATAGTATGCAATGCTATGCTTTCAGGGCAAGCTGTTGTCAAAATAATTATTATTCTCTCTGATCAGCAAGAACTTTTCTATATTTCGTCACCATGAATTCAAGTGAAGATATGACCTTAAGAAATATTTATCTGAAGCGCCTTGTTGGGGCCCTAAATGCCCTCAACAAGCCCACCGCCAGCAATGCAGGCAATAAAGAAGAAGTTGCAAGATCAGCTCGTGATATTAAGGTGGCAGCAGATGTATCCCTCGCTCTCACTGTAAACCAAACAGCCTGGAGCCGCGCACTTCTCAATAGAATCTCTGGGGAAAATAAAAACAGGCTTGTACTCAGAAAAATAGTGCGGCTGAAAAAGTTTCAAGCGTTAATTGCTCAGAAGACCAGACGCCATTCTCGTTTGAAGCGAACCCATATGATTTCGAATGAGTTCAGAGACAACGACAGTAAATCATTATACAGACTGTTTTGTTCTAAGAGAATGGATTCTGCGACGTCATCGCCTGCAAGGCAAGTTAGAAAGCTGAAAAGCCTGGTGCCTGGTGGGAAATCAATGGACACATCCTGCTTGCTTGGAGAAACTGCCGATTACATCGCTTCTCTTACAATACAGGTAGATGCACTCAAATATCTTGTCATTTCTGCTAATAATACAGAGCACCCAGTTTGATATTTTCTGTCACATTAGTTATAAAAGAATCCCGAAGAGAGAAAAATCTTTCATCAGTACATTTCTGGCGCAGTATAGATGCTTTTTCTTCTACGGAGGACACACATTATTTGTTTTTTCAGTCCAAAAATGGTATTTTTTATTGTCAGCAACTGTAACTTATTCGTCAATTCAGAGGCTTCGAATGTTAAATTTGGATATAACTTTATTTGCTTGCATAGTTATAATATATATTTTTTAATATGAGTGCGCATTGGAAAGCATGACCATATGACTAGATAGCTTTTTATAATGTTCTTTACTGCTGCAATTTTAAGATTATATCTTGTCCGCCAAAGACTCCGATTGCAGTCTGCAAGATTAAAAGGCTGAATCTATATTATGCAATGTTTTTAGAAATTTTAATGAATGGTGATATGCAATTGGTTGCATCCATTTCAAGAATCTTTTGGTTTTCTTCACCAGTTGAATTATGTGACTGATTCTTTCATTATTCATAATCATTTTATAAAGCATTGTTCTTATTAATTTCACAAGCAATTGTAGTGTCTTGTTGTTCGCTTTTTAAATAGTAAAGAATATATAGAGATTATGGAAGGCAGAGTTTCACCATTTTCCTTGTTTGAATTGGATGACAACAAAGAGAACTTCTACAAAAGTCAGCACCATGCCTCTAGGCCACATGGTTGCACTATAGGAAATGATCGCGCAGTGTCAACAGATGTTAATGACAAACTGACACATCATTAAGAAGGCAAAATGTTAGCCCTTACCGAAAGGAATAGGTAGCTTAATACGGAACAGGCAAACCAAAGAAAAAACCGCAACATCTTTATTAGACAACCCATTCAAATTCAGCATCAATAAAGTTTTCAATGTTGCACAAATATTCGACTTATCAATGCAGCCATGAATGACCAAATTTTGTTAACTATTTAAATTATCTGTCATCCGGCAAACACGTGGCAGATCTGTTTTGTTGGCAAAATGTTACATGTGGCATTTTTGACGTGGCATGGAATATATGATGGCATTTGTTTAAAGCGAAAAAATTGAAAAGGTTTAATGATGTTGTCGGCAGTTTTAATTGAGACCACTGTAAACTGACAAGTCTGAATGCATTATTGATTATTGTCAGTCCTTTCTCGCCAAGTATTGACTTTGCATGGCGGACTCCAAATTTTGGTTAAATTTGATTAAGGTTGTGGGTATCGGTTTATTCTGAGCAAACAGTTTTTGTTGCGTTTTGAAAGTTGAATTCATTCTGTAAAACAAACAGGAAGTAATCGGTTGGGTCAAGATATTTTTGTGCGAAACAGGGAAGTTGATTGATGGATACAGGCAGGTTCATTGTTTGTTTTTTATTTCAAATGAAGTTTCAGGTTTATGCATTTATCTTTCTCAGAAAGAATTAAAGTTTGCTTATATGTTCGTTTTTGCTCATGTATGAGAATCTGGGGCGTATGAAAGAAGGAAGAAACTTCCTAAGGCCAGACAGAGTCTTGTGTTTCAGGTATTAAGGCCGAACAGAGTCTTGTGTTTCAGGTATGAGGTTCTTTGGGCAGAATCTTAAACTTCACAGGTATGAAGGTTTATGTTCTTGTTCACTTCTAAAGAGGGTCTCGAATCTGAAATATGGCTATGCAGTGTTTTAGAAGTTTGTATAAATCTTTTGGGGTTTTAAACCCAGGGTACTATATAAAGTTTTTTGTTGGTTCAAAGCAAAAGGAAATGTGTAAACGTTTTCAGTCAGTTGCAAAGCATGATGCCGTTATGGAAACTGTCTTCGAATATCTCACAAACGAAGCTTAATGATTATCAGTTTTGTCTAAAACAGATTCGTAATCTGAAACTGTTTTTTTTTAAAGTTTTTTAAGAGGAAGTTTGTTGAACAGATTCTAACTGGTTCAGTTAGAAATATGTAACTGTTCTGTTTCGAAGTTCATATATAACACTTGTAATCTTTAGATGCATGTATGGGTGTGTGTGTAAAAACATATATATATATATATATATATATATATATATATATATATATATATGAGGATAAGTGGGTCTGAAAGTTTTGATCATAAACTTGTGTACATGTACGAGTGATATATGCACATTTGTATATGTATATGAGTTGTGTTAAATTTCTGAGCAGTAGTGACTGCCGATTGTAAAGGATTGGAATGAATGAAAGATACAGGTTCATGGAGTGGTTTTTCTCCCTATGACAAAATCATGAGATTTTGGAGGGTTTTCCACTCGACACAAATTTGGTGTTTCTTCATGTTTGTGAGTTTCATTTCTTTATGCTTATGATGAATGCTTACGCTTCTCCTGCATAAATTGTTAATATTCTGTTTTATATTGCTTAGTGCAAAAATTTGTAAGGAGTTTTCAATTAGAACAGTACGGTTCTGATTCAACCCCCCCTCTCAGAACCGTGACACTTCCAACAAGTGGTATCAGAGCGTAGGATTCCCTTTAGGAATTGATCTCTAGTTATTGGAAGTTATGGCACATTCTGAAGGAGCTTTCCTTAATAGGGCAGCTTTATTTGATGGAAATGATTATGTTTTCTGGAAAGTTAAAATGGAAGCATTTATACATTCTCTAGATGTAAGGATGTGGGATGTAGTAACAACAAAATACACTGTTCCAGCGTCAGTTCCTACTGATGCTGATGAGAAACTAAAATTTGAATTAGATAAGAAGGCTAGATATGCTCTTCTTTGTGGTCTTACTAGAGATGTCTTTGCCAAAGTCATTTATTGTAAATCTGCAAATGATATATGGGTAAAACTTGAAACTATCTATCAAGGAGATGACAAGGTTAAAGAATCTAAACTGATTACTCTTAAAACTCAGTTTGACAATCTGAAAATGAGTGAGGATGAAACCATTGCTGCATATTTTTTAAGAATTGAGGAAGTTGTGAATGCCAGGAAGGGTCTAGGTGAAGACATAGAAGAACATGATGTTGTTTCAAAGGTTATTAGGTCAGTCCTACCTAAATTTGAAACAAAAATTTCTACATTAGAAGAAAAGAAAAGCTTTTCAAAAATGGCCTTACATCAACTTCAAGGAACTCTAACTGCATATGAAATGAGAATTAGCAATCAAGCTAGTTCTTCATCAAAAGAATCAGCCTTTAAGGTTGAAAAGAATGATGAGAGTGATTCAGATCTAACTGATGCTTTAGAAGCATTATTGGTTAAAAGAATGGCAAAGAAATATAAAAGCAAACCTAAATGCTTCAGTTGTGGTCAATTAGGACATTTTGTTGCTAGATGTCCAAATATTGAACTTGATGATTGTGATGAGAAATCTGAGAAGTTTTCTAGAAAGAAGCCTTGGAATCAGAATAAAAGGTTTAAGGATTTCAAAAAGAAAAGTTTTTTTAAAAGAGGATCCAAATGAAGAATCCAGTGATGCAGATGAAGAAGGGGAAAAATTGTTTATGGCTGAAATAGTACATACTCCTAAATTTGAATCAAATGAGCCTGAATCCTCATCTGATTTAGAAATAGAAGTAGATCTTGAAGAAGAACTTCTAAAATCCCTGCAAGAAATTAAAAGGTTAAAAAAATCAGTTGCAAATCATGAGACTGAAAATCAAAAACTTCAAGATGAATTAATAAAAGCAAATTCAATTATAGAAAGTCAAAAATTCTTACTTGAAGAAAAGGATAAAAAACTGAATATCTTGCAATGTTCTTCTGAAGAATCTACTAATCAGAAAACAAAGTTGCTTTTCAATGGATATTGTTTCAACTGTAATGTTTTTGGGCACAAAGCAATCTTTTGTAAAAATAGCACTAGTCAAGGCAAAAGAAAAGTTATTAGGTGCTTCAAATGTTTTTACTATGGTCACTATGCAAATCAGTGTAAATTAAATCTGAGACCTAAACAGATATGGAAACAAGTAAAGACAAATGAAAAGTCCTTAATTGTTGAAACAGTCTTATTTGCTCAAAAATCTGCAACATGGGTGTTGGATAGTGGCTGTTCTCATCATATGACTGGGTGCAAGAACAAATTCAAAACCTTAGAAAACTTTGATGGAGGTTTTGTACGTTTTGGTGATAACTCAGGAGCTTATATAACAGGAAAAGGCTCAATAATCTTAAATAATGATACACCAATACATGATGTGTACTTTGTTGAAGGGGTGAAACATAATCTTTTAAGTGTCAGTCAGATATGTGATAATGGATATTCTATCTCTTTCAATGCAAAAGAATGTCATATTAAAAATGGGAAAGATAGAGTCATTGCCAGTGGGTTAAGAACAAATGGTAATTTGTATAATTTGATAGATTCAACTATTCAAGAAACATCATTGGTCAATACCTACTTTATGAGTCAAGTGGAAGAAAATTGGCTATGGCACAAAAGACTGGGACATTTGAACTTTGATAATCTTGCTAGAATCAGCAAGAACAAAAAGGTCAGGGGACTACCACAAATAACTAAACCTGCATCTGTTTGTGAAGAGTGTATAAAAGGTAAGCAAACAAGAGTTTCTTTTAAAACAAAAGAATATATGACAAATAGACCACTTGAACTAGTACATACTGATTTATGTGGTCCAACCAAAACAGCCTCTTTAAATGATGAAAAATATTTCATGTTGTTTATAGATGATTATTCAAGAATGGTTTGGGTAACATTTTTGAAACATAAATCAGAAGCCTTTGAACGTTTCAAAATTTTCAGGAAGATGCTGGAAAGAGAAACTGATTTAAAACTGAAATGCTTAAGATCAGATAGAGGAGGAAAGTTTACTTCTCAAGAATTTATTGAGTATTGTGAAAAACGAGGCATAAAAAGACAATACTCTACTGGTAGGACACCACAACAAAATGGGGTTGTAGAGAGAAAAAATAGAACTGTCAAGGAAATGGCCAGGACCATGTTAAATGAAGCAAAGCTGCCTGACAAGTTCTAGAAAGAAGCTGTTCATATAGCTGTCTATATTTTAAATAGAGCTCAAATCAGAATTAGGATAGCTTATACACCATATGAATTATGGTATGGGAAAACAACAAATGTTAAGAACTTTAAAATATTTGGTTGCAAATGTTTTATCAGAAAGAATGATGATTCTCTAGAAAACTTTAACTCAAGATCTGATGAAGGGATTTTCCTTGGGTACTCTACACATAGCAAAGCATATAAATGCTATAATAAAAGGCTGAACAAAATTGTAGAAGCTATAAATGTTATGTTTGATGAAACATCTGTATGCTGTAATGACAAAGAAGAATATGAAAGTTTATCTTTTCAAGAATCAGAAAGTTTTCATAATGAAAATCGTGAACAAGATAAAGTTGAAACTGATGATGAAGATGAACTTGCAGGAAAAATAGAATCAGAAAATTGTTCCAATTCTAAAATCACTAGTGATGGATCAAAGATAAAAACATCTTCTAGAATAATAGCTAAGAGACATCCTGAGTCTCAAGTTATTGGTGATATTGATAAAGGAATTTTAACTAGAAGAAAAGCCAAAATAGGAGAACAAGTAAATATTGCTGAACAATTTTGTTTGATAGCAGATTTTGAACCAAAGAATGTAATAGAAGCTCTATCAAATCCTAGTTGGCAAAATGCTATGCTAGATGAAATAAATCAGATAGAGAAAAACAAGACTTGGGAACTTGTTCCCAGACCTGATGGTAAAAATATTATTAGTGGAAAATGGATATTCCGCAATAAACTAAATGAGGAAGGTGTAGTGATCAGAAATAAAGCCAGATTTGTTTGCAAAGGATATGCACAACAAGAAGGAGTTGATTTTGGTGAAACCTTTGCACCAGTTGCAAGGTTGGAGTCAATCAGAATCTTTCTTGCATATGCCACTCATAAAAATTTCACTGTTTACCAAATGGATGTCAAAACTGCTTTCCTAAATGGATATCTTGAGGAGGAAGTTTATATGGAACAACCAGAAGGTTTCAAATCTTCTGACAAGCCTGATTATGTACTTCGTCTCAAAAAGGCCTTATATGGTTTAAAACAAGCTCCTCGAGCTTGGTATTCCAGATTAGATAAACATCTAATTGCAAATGGATTCATTAAAGGAAATGTGGACAGCACTTTGTATACAAAAATGGACAATGAAAATTTATTGGCTGTTGAAATATATGTTGATGATATTATTTTTGGTTCTACTAATGATCATTTAGCACAAACTTTTTCAGGAATCATGGAGTCAGAATTTGAAATGTCTATGTTAGGACCTTTGACATTTTTCTTGGGAATTCAAGTCTCTCAGCTTGAACATGGTTTGTTTATCTCTCAACTGAAATATGCTAAGGAAATGCTTAAAAGGTTTCAAATGGATACTTGTAATCTAGTTGGTACACCAATGGAAACTGGATGTAAGTTGATGAAAATTGATGAATCTCCTCTTGTTGATCAAAGAGAGTATCGATCTATGATAGGAAGTCTTTTATATCTTACTGCTTCTAGACCAGATATAATGCACTCTGTATGTCAAGTTGCTAGATATCAAGCAGCTCCTCGTCAATCTCATCTCAATGCTGTTCATCGTATCTTTAAATATTTACAAGGTACTTTGGATTATGGTTTGTGGTATCCAAAAAATGATGATTTTGCTTTCATTGGTTATACAGATGCTGATTGGGGTGGATGTAAAGATGATCAACGAAGTACTAGTGGTGCTGCATTTTTCTTAGGTGATCGGTTAGTTGCTTGGCACAATAAAAAACAAGAATGTGTCACTATTTCTACTGCTGAGTCTGAAGTTATTGCTGCAATGGCATGTTGTACTCAGTTAATTTGGATGTCTTATCAGCTTTCAGATTTGGGTATTCATGTTCAAAAACCTCTAAAAATCCTTTGTGACAATACCAGTGCTATTTAGATTTCTAAAAATCCTGTTATGCATTCTAGAACTAAGCATGTTGCCATCAAATTGCAATTTATTCGTGAACATGTGTCATCAAATGAGGTCATTTTTATTCACGTACCTTCTAAATTACAAGTTGCTGATATTTTTACCAAAGCTCTTCCTAGAGAATTGTTTGAACAGTTCATAATTCGATTGGGAGTCTTCTCCCAATCCATGCTGGGATAAGTTTTTTTTTCCCTTTTCATATTCTGTGTTAGGTTTCTGCTTCTTTCACAGAAAACATTTAAAGCAGATCGTTAGATTTTTGATGCATAAATTTTGGGGGAGTAAGTTCAGTTTTGTTTTGGCAGTTTGATCATCACAGTTTAGTTTTGATTTGATCATTTGGCATAGGTTCATATAGGGTTCATACAGGTTCAGTTTTGATTTGATCTTTTGGCACAGTAGTTTTGGTTTGTTCAGGTTTGGTTCTTGTATTTGGATGCACTTGGTTCATGGGTTAATCATGTTTTCATGGTAAATCTGTTTGGCATTTCAATTCATTATCTTGTTTATAATCAACATGGTATTTAAGTTCATTTTATGAAATGGTGAAAAATTTTGCATCAAAAATGGGGGAGATTGTTAACTATTTAAATTATCTGTCATCCCGCAAACATGTGGCAGATCTGTTTTGTTGGCAAAATGTTACATGTGGCATTTTTGACGTGGCATGGAATATATGATGGCATTTGTTTAAAGCAAAAAAATTGAAAAGGTTTAATGATGTTGTCGGCAGTTTTAATTGAGACCACTGTAAACTGACAAGTCTGAACGCATTATTGATTATTGTCAGTCCTTTCTCGCCAAGTATTGACTTTGAATGGCGGACTCCAAATTTTGGTTAAATTTGATTAAGGTTGTGGGTATCGGTTTATTCTGAGAAAACGATTTTTGTTGCGTTTTGAAAGTTGAATTCATTCTGTAAAACAAACAGGAAGTAATCGGTTGGGTCAAGATATTTTTGTGCGAAACAGGGAAGTTGATTGATGGATACAGGCAGGTTCATTGTTTGTTTTTTATTTCAAATGAAGTTTCAGGTTTATGCATTTATCTTTCTCAGAAAGAATTAAAGTTTTCTTATATGTTCGTTTTTGCTCATGTATGAGAATCTGGGGCGTATGAAAGAAGGAAGAAACTTCCTAAGGCCAGACAGAGTCTTGTGTTTCAGGTATTAAGGCCGAACAGAGTCTTGTGTTTCAGGTATGAGGTTCTTTGGGCAGAATCTTAAACTTCACAGGTATGAAGGTTTATGTTCTTGTTCACTTCTAAAGAGGGTCTCGAATCCGAAATATGGCTATGCAGTGTTTTAGAAGTTTGTATAAATCTTTTGGGGTTTTAAACCCAGGGTACTATATAAAGTTTTTTGTTGGTTCAAAGCAAAAGGAAATGTGTAAACGTTTTCAGTCAGTTGCAAAGCATAATGCCGTTATGAAAACTGTCTTCGAATATCTCACAAACGAAGCTTAATGATTATCAGTTTTGTCTAAAACAGATTCATAATCTGAAACTATTTTTTTTTAAAGTTTTTTAAGAGGAAGTTTGTTGAACAGATTCTAACTAGTTCAGTTAGAAATATGTAACTATTCTGTTTCGAAGTTCATATATAGCACTTGTAATCTTTAGATGCATGTATGGGTGTGTGTGTAAAAACATATATATATATATATATATATATATATGTATCTGAGGATAAGTGGGTCTGAAAGTTTTGATCATAAACTTGTGTACATGTACGAGTGATATATGCACATTTGTATATGTATATGAGTTGTGTTAAATTTCTGAGCAGTAGTGACTGCCGATTGTAAAGGATTGGAATGAATGAAAGATACAGGTTCATGGAGTGGTTTTTTTCCCTATGACAAAATCATGAGATTTTGGAGGGTTTTCCACTCGGCACAAATTTGGTGTTTCTTCATGTTTGTGAGTTTCATTTCTTTATGCTTATGATGAATGCTTACGCTTCTCCTGCATAAATTGTAAATATTCTATTTTATATTGCTTAGTGCAAAAATTTGTAAGGAGTTTTCAATTAGAACAGTACGGTTCTGATTCACCCCCCCTCTTAGAACCGTGACACTTCCAACAAATTTAACATTCGAAACCCTAGATTTCTTTCATTTCTTCATGTATGATGAGAAATATTAACTTTTGTTGAGATTGATTATGCCAACCTTACTATCAAGGTGGTGCTAATCTTATCATGAGACTATATCAAGCATGATTTCAAATCTATTAAAACCTATGAGAAGTTCCCCAATACTATCATTTTGAGAACTCTTACTATGAATATTTATAGAATATTACATGAAAGGAACAATAAATAAATATAGGAATATACTGTTGAACTATGAAGTTGCCTTGCATGTGCATGAGTTAGTTGGACACAATATGTGAAAGAATGGTAGTAAAGTTTAGTCTTATGTAGTGCCAGTTTGAAACTTCCTACCACTAATGTTGAGCAAGCCTCCTCTTCGATTATTGAATGCAAGAATTAGAGTACACATTGTAAAATTTTAGCTTGCACATCACAATTTGGATCTAGCTAGAAAGGAAAGAATGTAATTTGTAGGTTAACAAAAGAAAAATTGAGAGCAAGAATAAGAATTAAACTATTTCATTAATTTGCAAAGAAGGGAATCAAAAAGTATATAACCTTTGTGAAAGTATAAAACAAAGGAAAATACAAAAATAAGATTGTCAACCTTTGTTAGCTTATATTGAAAATAAGCAAAAATAGTTTTTCATTTATGGGAATAAAACACTAATAATCATCCGTAAAGAATAGATGGAAGGAGGTCTATAAAACAAGAGAAAGGTGGCAAATCTATTAAATTAGAGAAATCTAATTACATGGGCTAACACCCCCGCTTAAGTCTAACTAAGGAGACAAAATCCTAAGGAAAGGAAAGAAGGAAGAGGAAAAAACCAGTGGGAACAAAACCCCTCAAAAAATACACTAATTGTGCATCACAACTACTATATGACAATATCCTTCACTGCAAAAAGGTCTTGTAGAATATGAAACTTTTGCTCAGTGAAAGCCTCCATGAAGATGTTGGCAATCTATTTAGAAGTGGGACAATACTTCAAACTGATGACCCCATCATGGATCAATCCTTGGATGTAGTGCATATGGACCTTGATGTGTTTGGTTGCTATAATTGTACTTGATCTTTGTAAAAATTCAATGTACTTTGATTGACACACCAAATGATAGTAAGAAAATAAAAAAGAATACTGAGCTCAGTTAGGAAGTTCTACAACCAAATAGCTTGAATAGTAACATTGACTGCAACTTTATATTTATCTTCTGCTGATGATAAAACAATGGTAGATTGCTTCTTGCTTGACCAACAAATGGGTCTGGATCCCAGCAAAGAATATATCCTAATGTAGAGATGATAAATGACATTACTAGCCCAATCAGAATTAGTGTAACCAATGAGATCGAAAGTACATCCTACTAAAAAATATATGCTCAATAGCTTTCCAATTAGGTGCATGTGGATCTGGCATGTACCTAGAAACAAGCAACATTGCATACAAGATATCTAGATGAGAGTGCATGAGTTAAAGAAGACTCCCCACAAGTTGGCAATATTGTGTGCAATAAACCAATGACATATTCTTGCCATCCTCAATCTTTACCCCTGATAGGAAAGGTGTGCATAATGTCTTGAAGTTAGTCATCTGAAATCAAACTAGGATATCTTTGACATACTTGGATTGAAAAAACTTGATTCCAGATTCATTCAAGTTGATTTCAAGTCCAAGGGAAAGGTGTAGGAGACCCATTTCTATCATGCAAATTAGTTTTAATTGTAGCAATAGATGTAGCTAAATTACATGTTATTAGTAGATCATCTACATAAAGCACTATGATCAACAGAGACTGAGATGTTCTCATCATATAAACATGTGGATCATATTTACATCATATGGAACTTCGAGATAGAAGATCATAGTCCATTTTAGCATACCAAGCTCTAGGTGTTTTCTTCATGCCATAGAGTGACTTCTTAGGTTTGCATACCAGAGAAATTTTTTATACATACCCGATATAGAGGAAAAGGGGAAAAGTTGCAAACTTTCAGTTAAATAAATTTTTTAGGACCCAAACCCCACACTCCTAAGGCGATTCAAGTGCATCAAATGCCTGCAATAGACTCCAAACTGGTCTTCCACTAAGCCAAGTGGATCCTCTACCCCTACACCAATATAAATACTTCCAACAACATGTATCTCAGGTTATCAAGACATCAAGTCTACATTTGTTAAGACAAGTCAAGTTTTAGCCTCCAACTAGGCCTAGGCTCCTACTAGCCCTACAAAC
Source organism: Cryptomeria japonica (assembly GCF_030272615.1). Taxonomy (NCBI): domain Eukaryota; kingdom Viridiplantae; phylum Streptophyta; class Pinopsida; order Cupressales; family Cupressaceae; genus Cryptomeria; species Cryptomeria japonica. The sequence goes on from NC_081407.1 coordinate 22,928,915, forward strand.
ACTGTTTTATGTGATTTTCTCCCCAAAGTTGCAAATCACCAGACAAATATATCACATATCTCAATACCCTTTTTGGCCAACAATAACATGCCCAAACCTCAAGTATTAATTCTTTGGACCAACGGTCCCAAAACTTCACTGTCCTTTGTACCGAGTAGGCTAATTAGGCCTCTTTTGCAAAGGAAGTACTTCCTAAACTCAACCCTAGAAAAAAAACTTTTGTACAGTCTTTTTTTATGATCACAAACCAAGTATTTTCTAGGTTTTATGACCAGGTAAGACTCCTATATGCCCTAACCCCAAAACCCTCACTAAAATACCCTTAAACTTAAGGCTTGCCCAAAAACTCACCAAACACCACTTCTAGAATCAAATGAGGGATGATTCACCATTTCTTAAACCTATACTCACTATTTTAAAAACAAAAATAGCCTCTCCTTAAGGCCAATCTTCTATTGCTATTACAGTGGCATCAAAATCATGCATTTTCAGTCAACTCTTCACGGTGTACACCCAGCATACTTACCTTCCTATCATTAAATTGTTAGGAGTGTATGATACATGTTAGGAGATGATCCAAACCATGGGTATCAAGGTCCTACATCTATGGTTGGATCATTGTGTCAATGGAAATCAACAAAATAGTGAATTAATGACTACAGACTTAGGAAGGAACAGTGCAATGTGTGTTCCCAAATTTTATTAAACCCTCAGTAGATTCAAAACATGAAAAGAGACATAGATACTATCCAAATCTCATTACCAAGTCAATAGAAAACTACCTTAATGCAAAGAAAACCACATATTTGCAGGAAAATTAATGAGTTTTATTTCTACTGTGTTGCAGTTCGTACAATCTGCACTTGCTTGTGTTCTCACCTCTTTCTCTCTTGTAAAAATGCCTCTTAGGATTTAATTAAACCTCTTACAACTTCCTCAACTGATCCTTGGAGTTAGTTGTCATTACAAATGCTTAACAAGCCGGTTTTGTCATTTCCCACCAAGATGGCACTAGTCATTGGCATTCAAACATTTGAATTAAAAACTCCTACTAAACACCCTATTTGGACTTCTACCCAGAACTAATAACTCTTAAGGGATTATAATTCTTTATTCAATAGGTCAAAATGCTCTTAAGACCATGCCCAATCCTATAACCCTTAAACCCCATATTTGGTCCTATGGTCCTATTAGGCCCATCAGGACAATTAACCATTACATTAGGATCATTACATTGAAATTCCATAATTGGCATTAAAAAATCAAAATTGAGTCTATTGGACCCATACATCTCCTTTTAATTCCTCCATGGTGTCCTCCAAGTTGTCTTCATGCAAAGTGCTCCTGCACCATACTCCCCTCCAATGAAAAATCTCTTGTCCCAAGAGAACAAATCTTTTGTATTCATAGCTTGTGATTGTTTGGTACATATATGTACCTTATTCAACTTATCAAAGGAAACTCTCCGACTTCTGCAACCTAATCAATTCATAGCTTGTGATTGTTTGGTACATATATGTACCTTATTCAACTTATCAAAGGAAACTCTCCGACTTCTGCAACCTAATCAAATCAAGAATTAGTGCTTAAAAACTTATGTTTTGGTCCCTTCATGGGACTGTCTTTTGTCTGCCCTTACTGCCATCTTTCATCTTCTGTTTTGTTTGCCTTTTGGTGAACACCAATGCCACCATTACTGCCTTTTTTTGCACCCCAATAGGGCACAAAACTGATCCCACCACTATACCATCCATACTACTACTCCACGATACATCAGTGCTTACTAACTTACTGTCATTAACCTCTACAATCAACTTTTGTTGCTGCTGCATTTTCTGATTACTCTGTAACTTCTCCATTGGAATTTTCCGTTGTCTTACTCCATCACTCTTCCATCCAGTATCCACCTTCTTCATACCCTATACACATACCTACAACTTATCTCGAAAACATAATACAATATTCTCTTTTTGATCACCACAAGGTAAATATTAGTTTGAATTGTTTACTTCCCTGATGCACCAAATAACTATTATGATAACCATCATGAATGGTCTTCCTCATATACTACCATGGTCTACCCAAGATAATATGTCCAAATGTCATAGGGATAACATCATAAAGAACTCTATCCTGGTATGGTCCAATTGAGAAATCTACATATGCCCTCTGACTAACCATTACATTCAACTCTTGGCTTACCCAAGTGGCACTGTAATGTTTAGGATGAACAAATGTCTTCAAACCCAATTTAGAAACCATATTAGATGAAATTAAATTATCATGTGCTCCAGAATCTATAATCAATCTACATACTTTCCCATGACTTAAACAATTGGTTTTAAAAAATGGACACTTGTGGTGCTTGTTGTTGCATTTTACCTTTCCTTACCATGAGAAAATCTCCTTCTAGCACCGAACTTGCTTTCAATGGTTTATTTTCTTCTTTCTTTCCCTCTTCTTGTATCAAGTTGACTCCTCTATCCCTACCTCTATTTGATTGTTCCCACTTAGGACATTTAAAAGAAGGATGCCCCAGTTCATTACAATTGAAGCATCTACCTGTGAAAGTGCCTCTACTTGCCCCAAATCTTCCACCGCCTCTGTATCCTCCTCTTGAATCAGAAGTTGTATCTTTTCCTTTCTCATTTCTTTGTCCTTGTTCCCAATTTATTCTACCACCTCTTCCTCTTACACCTCTCCCAACATTCCCTTGTCTTTCTTGCTTCCTCTTCAACTTCTCTTCGGCTCTAATGGCCAATTGAAAACATTCTCCCAACGTCCTAGGCATCTACAATCCTATTTCATCTTCAAGGTTGAATCTCAACCCATTCAAGTACCTTGATATCTTATCTTATTCATCCTCTAGACCCCCTCTGATACTAAGCTTATGAAATTTCTCATTATAGGACATCACATCCATGTCCTTTTAACTCAAATTATGCCTCATCTTCTTCACATGAATTGTACAATCAGATGGTAAAAACTGACCCTTAATGAAACCCTTCATTCTAGTCCATGTTGTGATCTTTTCCAACCCTCTACCCATCAAGTCATTTTCTATATCATACCACCACGTCAAAGTTTTACCTCTCGACTTAGTTTTGGTAAACTTGACTTTCTTTTCTTCCTCCATTTCCTCAAATTCAAAATAGTTGTCTAAGGCATGTAAGAAACCTAATATTTCTTCACTTTCCATCCTTCCTTGGTAAATAGGTAGGTCAATGTTACTCTTACCTCCACCTTGGACTCCCTTCAATAATCTCACAAATCTCTTCTCTTCAGGATCTTCTTCACCCCTTCTAGGCTCTTCATGCCTTTCTCCTTCATCGTGTGCTCCCACTTCATCATTTATCTCCTCTCTTCTAGGTTCTCCCTTCTCTTTCTCTAAGGCTTCAATCCTTGCTAGTAATTGTAATATCTCTCTCCTTTTTTGTCTATCCTCTCTTTCCCTTGCTGCTTCCAACTCCCTCTTTTCCCTCTTCTCTCTTTCTAGGGCTTCTCTCAACTCCTCTATCTCCCTAGCCATTTGATTCTTAGGTGCCATCTTATCAAAACTTTCCCTCAAAGATCTACTCACAGATATGATACCAATTTGATGTAGAGGAAAAGGGGAAAATTTGCAAACTTTTAGTTAAATAAATGTTTAGGACCCAAACCCTACACTCCTAAGGCGATTCAAGTGCATCAAATGCCCCCAGTAGACTCAAAAATGGTCTTCCACTAAGACAATTGGATCCTCTGCCCCTACACCAATATAAATACTCCCAACAACACGTATCTTAGGTTCTCAAGACATCAAGTCTACATTTGTTAAGACAAGTCAAGTTTTAGCCTCCAACTAGGCATAGGCTCCTACTAGCCCTACAACCACTGTTTTAGGTGATTTTCTCCCCAAATTTGCAAATCACTAGACAAATAAATCACATATCTGAATACCCTTTTTGGCCAAAAATAACATTCCCAAACCTCACATATTGATGCTATGGACCAACAGTCCCAAAACCTCACTGTCTTACGTACCCAGTAGGCTAATTAGGCCTCTTTTGCAAATGAAGTACTTCCTAAACTCAACCCTAGAAAACATCCTTTCGTATAGTCTTTTACTATGATCCCAAACCAAGGATTTTCTAGGTTTTATGACCATGCAAGGCTCATGTATACCCTAACCCCAAAACCCTCCCTAAAACACCCTTAAACTTAGGGCTTGCCCAAAAACTCACCAAACACCACTTCCAGAATCAAATGAGGGATGATTCACCATGTCCTCAACCTATACTCACTATGTCAAATACAAAAATAGCCTCTCCTTAAGGCCAATCTTCTACTGCTATTACTGTGGCATCAAAATCATGCATCTTCAGTCAACTCTTCACGGTGTACACCCAACATACTCACCTTCCTATCATTAAATTTTTAGGAGTCTATTATACATGTTAGGAGATGATCCAAACCATAGGTATTAGGGTCCTACATCTATGGTTGGATAATTGTGTCAATGGAAATTAACAAAACAATGAATTAATGACTACAGACTTAGGAAGGAATAATGCAATGTGTGTTCCCAAATTTTAATAAACCCTCAGCAGATTGAAAACATGAAAAGATACATAGATACTGTCCACATATCATTACCAAGTCAATAGAAAACTAACCTAATGCAAAGAAAACCACAAATTTGCAGGAAAATTAATGAGTTTTATTGCTACTATGTTGTAGTTTGTACAATCTGCACTTGCTTGTGTTCTCACATCTTTCTCTCTCATACAAATGCCTCTCAGGCTTTAAGTAAACCTCCTACAACTGCCCCAACCATTCCTTCGAGTTAGTTGTCATTACAAATGCTTAACAAGTCGGTTTTGTCATTTCCCACCAAGATGGCACTAGCTGTTGGCATTCAAACATTTGAATTAAAAACTCACATTAAACACCCTATCTGAACTTCTACCCCAAACTAATGACTCTTAAGGGATTACAATGCTTTATTCAAGAGGTATAAGCACTCTTAATACCATGCCCAATCCTATAACCCTTAAATCCCATATTTGGTTCTATGGTCCTATTAGGCCCATCAAGACAATTAACCATTACATTAGGATCATTACATTGAAATGCCATAATTGGCTTTAAAACATCAAAATTGAGTCTATTAGACCCATACATCTCCTTTTCATGCCTCCATGGTGTCCTCCAAGTTGTCTTCATGCCAAGTGCTCCTGCATCAATACCTTATTGATAAAATCTACTAAGGTAATTTCAATAGTATATCGATGAACTTCACAACATCTTTATAATTGGGCATCAAGGTCATGGACAAATCTACACATACTCTTTCATAAATGACAAAAGGGGACATCCCTTGACATTTTCATCTAGGAAAACTACTTTGATAAGATGAGAAGAAATTTCATGCACCTTTCAATCTAACACAAATTCAAAACTAGTCTAGTCCTATGCCCTTTGCTCCACATACAACCAAACTTAATGGCATAGATATTCTCAATAGAGAGAAAACAATACTCTCATATATGCTTACCTATCGTGCTTCATTTAAAAACTCAAGTGAGGAATTTATTTTTTATTAGAGAAACATTTTTTACAAGGACCCAAAATACAAACAAAAGTTAACAGTCAATAAAGATGAACTACATGCCAAGCCACAACTGGCCAATAGAAATGAAACAACAGAACACAAGGTCTAACAATCTAGAGATTAAAGAATTTTGTTCAACATTTAAACATTCTAAATATTTTTATTAATAAAAATCCTATTCATCTCTGCAAGATCAGGCTCCATTTCATTGGCTTTAACCTTCTTACCTTTGTCCTTTCTATGTGTATGTGTTGAAGGTCCTTGATTAGTCAAGATCTCACCTTCTACAATGGTTACCTTCTCATTGTCCTTGCCACAGATCAAAATGGAGGGGGAAGCATGAGTGGCCAAGGGGGAGACATTGAGAGATTGAAATTTTTCATTCAATCTTCGAAGTTCCTTTATGCTATTAGTCATGGATATTATGCTCACATCAATAACAACTTTCAGCTTCTTATTGGCCTTATCTAGAGCCACCTCTAGGTTCATAATTTTTTCTTCATGACCTTAATATCCATCACCAGTTTCTTGCTAAGGTCAAGCAGTTTGTTACTGTTGTCTGAGGATGGGGAGTTCAAAGTGCTCTCTCCAACAACAAGGTTATTAATCTTGCTTTTCAACCTATAAATCTTCACAACCAACCAATTGAAGAAACTTATTTTTCCATCCATGGCAACCTTCACCATTTTCTTACTAGCCCCTATATCCACTAGAGAGGAGCCTATATCTTTACCCACAAGGGCAACCTTATCCAAGTTGATAAGGATTTTGATGTGGAACTTTTGATTATATTGATCCTATTCAATAGGTATTTCAATGTGAGAAATTTGTTTGACTATCAATTGATGATAATTATGAGGATATTCCATCTTCTTTGTTTTTATGGTTCAAAAAGGAATAATAAAAAATATTAAAAATTGATAATGTAATCTAATGTAATTTAATTTTTACTATTCTAATTAAATAATATAATATAATAATTTTAATATATATCATTTTATAATATTTATTATAAAAAAATATTAATAATTTTTTTAAAAAACATTAATATTTATTTATTTTTTAAAATATTTTAAAACATTTGTAATAAATATTTTTTAAATATGAACTCAGAAATTTACTTTAACTATGTTGATTTTTCGGAAGGATTTGCATCCATTAAACTCATGACAATTTATTATTTAATATTTTAAAAGAAAATCATAGTTTTTTGGAAGGATGTATTTATCCATATCATTCTTACACTTTTATAATATAACAAAGTTTTTTTAATATAGATAAATATTTACAATTCATGAATTATAATTATAATTTAAAATAAATAGATGACTAAAATTATTTATATATAAAAAGAAACAAGCATCAATTTATATTGGGTGGGGTTTTTATAGAGAGATTCTTCAATACATTGTGTGAGTGTAATACATCTCTCAACATAATTATATAAATATGTTTTGACATTAGTATTCCAATATTAATATATACATAATTTTTTTAATGATTAGATAGATATTTTATTCATTATTTGAGATGCTATAAAAAAATATAGATGATGTCACATTATTTTACATGAGTTATTTTTTATATTATGGATACAAAATTATGAATATAAAAAGTAAAATATATAATTATATAATGTGCAAAGGAAAATGAAATCATAATCAAAATAAGCACATTTAATGTGAAAATTATTAATAAAAGAATACTATATCATTTCAATGAAGGAATGAATAAGATATAGTAGAAATAAGAAAAGAGAAAATATGAAAGTGAAGATTTTCATAACCTAAAAAGGTGTAACATGTCACAGCACATCAAACTAGTATGATCGGATATCAACAATACATACAACTCTTGTATTGTATAATAAAATAAATCATTATTAGTGTTTGTGTGGTAGTGCAAAGTGTCACAATGCTTCTATAATAGCACAAAATAATGTTAACATTTATGCAAGGTTTCTTGGAATTTTTATAATTGTGTATAGATTGATTATTGTGACATGTTTATTTTTTACATGCAAATATCCGAGTTTCTCGTTTTAATTGTTTTTAAATAACATCATTTTCTAAATAACTTATGAAGTATATAGTATAACCAAAAATTAATTTTATACCTACCTACATAATAAATTAAACTAGATCATGTAATAATGCCAACTACTACTTTCAAAATGAATAATTGAATCACTAATATGGATAGAATAATAATGTTCTTAATGATCCAAGCAAATGAACTACATATAGAACTCGTGGAACTTACCTCGATCTGACATTTAAAATTGAAGATAATACCCTTTTTGATAATTTACTAACAATACTTATCATGTCTTAATTTTGTAACCAAAATCATACTATTGATAAGTTGGCTACTATTAAAAGGTGTAAAGTTATCATTAATTACACATAATTCTTAATGTTGTATTGAAAACAAAGGTGGGTTGAGCCCCACATAAAAAATCATTATTATAGAAATTTTCACAATAATGGTCTTGTAACAAAAATATTGTATCTTCCCTATCTTCTTATATTTCATGATTAATTTTATGACTTCCCTTTTGTACGACTAGATTATATTCATGTAACACTTATAAAATTTAATTCATTACTAACATATAAAAATAAATTTTTTTTGTAAATCTCATTAAGAAAAAAATTAAAGAAAAGTAAATAGATATAAAACAATTTAATAAAAATTCTAATATTGAGACTTCTTAATAAAAAACAGTGCTGCTAGTACGAAAATATAACTAAATTTTCTTTGAATCACATAATTTTAGTTTATATTACATAATGTCAATTTCTTATCTTATTTTTAAATAATTTATAATCACAACTTTATCTATGTGAAATGCAAATCTTATAATTCTCTAGCTATAATTTTTTTCATTAATACATATGTGTCTATAAATATTTGACATCATCTAATTTATATTTATTTTTCATTATTATCCTTCAAAATTTTAGCTAAGCATAGACTATAGTGTTAAATTTATTATACTATAAGTATTAAATAAATATGATTTAATAAAACCTCTAAGAAATTTGTACATAATTTATTTTGGCAATATTTTTCAATTATGTTTTAATAATACAAAATGATGTAAGTATTAAGTTTCTTTTACTTCAGTACATAATAGTAAGATTGTAAACTAGAAGTCTCTTGAATTATATTAATTTTTTAGAAAAATATAATTTTAAGAAATTATTGACACTATTTATATACAATTAATACTATAATAATACAGATTTAGAAATATTGTAATAACACTCGTTTATATTTGAATGTTATTAAAAATTTTATTTAATAAATTAATAAATGCTATGGAAATAATGTTCTACATTAAAAATATAGCAATAAATTTAATAAAAAAAATCTTGCAATCAATAAATACAATATTTTCATAACTTTTCTTTTAAGAGAAATCATGTAAACATAAACCTCTAATTTCTAATAAATATTATATTGCTTTCATTGGGGTTGTGTCTTTATCTCATAAATTCATAGTTTATTGAATATTTAAGTAATGATGAGTAGTGCATGTAGAGGGTGGAAAAATTAATTGCTTTAAAAAAGATTCTTTTGAGGGCTAACTTTTCACTATTTACATTAAGATAAACCAAGAGCTTTGATTCTTCTAAATCTACCTTCATTATCTTTTTTATGTAAGGTTAATAATGAATAGAAAATTATAAATTACAATATTGAATGTTCAATTACAATTAATTAATGAAAATATCTTTTCATAGATAAATTATTGTAACTTTTTAAACATTTAAATGGATGTTCACCATAAATAACTTAGAGACTTATTTAGGAAGCATCTAACATGGATACTAAGGCATCATTCAGGTTTCCTCACATCATATTATCATTTGGACTAGATGTGAAGCAAAAAGTGTTAGCAAGTGTGGGAGTACCTCATATACACATTGAATGTAAAAAATAAAACCATAAAGTATTGTAGCATTAGAAATTGCATACCCTTGTAATTTACTCAATACTTTTGTATCCATTCCAGCTTCCATTCTCATACCATGTGTTTAGGCCTATTTCAATCCTTGCATCAACTTTTTACTCTCTCATGATGCTTAGGATACCATTTCAACAACTACCTTTTTGTGTTAGTTTTGCGTTAATCTTGAGATTTTTTGGTGTCCCATTTTTTTTTAGCATGATTTGTTTAGGTGCTAGTACCTAGCATGGATGTCCATGCATACCACTAGCACCTTGTAACATTTTATCATTCAAAAGTTATTTTTGATAAATTTTCCACTTGTTACCTACCCAAGTTAGTTTAAACATGTCAAGAATATTTGTAGTGGCTTGACAACCCTTTCTATTCCTCCTCTTCTCTCTTTTCAAATACATATTTAATTTTGGAAATCTTTCTTTCATGTTCTCTAAAAGTCTCTTGGACTCTTTTGGCTCACACAACTCTCTCTTGCTCTCTTCCTCGACACAATTTCCTACAACTTTCTATAGCATTATTATTTGACTCTTTATCTATCTCCCTATTTTTATTTATGAAGCCTTACAAGTATTAGATTTATTTGTCTTTTGTCTTTGAACATCTTGGTATTTATCATATCCCTTATCAAAGCTATCAAAGTGTGTCTTTTATCTATTTATATGGCTACTATGTAAGTGTAAACACCAAAGAAAGTGCTTGATTATATAAATAAGAAGTATGCATCTGTCAAACAAATAGACTACTATAGTGCTAAACAAAGAACCTCCTCTAAAACAAAGATGATGGTCAGGATACAGAAGATAACAATCTGCATGAGTGCCCCCAATGACACTACTCAAACAAACAGATGGAAAACAAAGAAAAACATCTAGCAATCAAAGATAAAAATGACACATGAATTTGCATGAGTGAGCTCAATGACACTACTCAACTACACAATAGCAAATTACTAATGAAAAATATAGGTACCAATAATCTTAAGAACATTGATCAATTGAGGACAAATTGCCTCCAAAAAATTGGAATGCAAAACTAAAGAAGCATTAGTACCATGAGTAGAAACCTGCCATAATGCTAACAAGGAAGAGACATGATAGGTCCATTGAATTTGTATGTCATCATGAAGTGCATGAAGGAAAATCTGAATGAGAACATGAAAGTACTTGCGATTGAGAAAGGGTATGCATGCAATGTACACAGAAGAAACAAGAATCACTAGGATTCAATGTTGTTATGGAGTGACACTTACTGAACAAAATTGTGATGCAAAAACAATAGGCACTACATACCCATGACACTTTTATAATACAGTGCATGTACAAAAATAAGGCACAATAAAATATACAAAATTCTCACAAATCGTACACAAGAATTACACTTTATCTTAATGTATCTACAAATAGAAAAGTGCATGAAAAAAATGTTCAAAATGACCAAATAAGACAAAGTCTTGTAAACAACTTTCTGAAAATATATCACCCCAAAAAACGACACCAAGTGCTCTGAGCCATTGTAATCGACTGCTACCATGCATGAAACTGTTAAAACAAAAAATTGCAAGAATAAAACATCATGCAAGTTAAATGAAGAATCAGAAAACCAGGTGGAAGCCAACAATATCTGAGAAATCAAACAAAGTTGTGTTTCCATGAAGGGTCAAAAAACCCCGAAGAATGACGTGACATAAGAACAGTGAACACGCTCTACCAGCAAAACAAAGACACACCACTGAAGGGTTGCCAACGAGAGAGACTAGTTGTGGAAGAGTACACACGCATGTAAATCATTGTTGTAGACAAAGATAAATCGATGCCAAAGGAGAAAAGGAATGCTCGATCCAGAAAGAACCCCATTAGCAAACACGCCTTGTCCAAGCATGTAGGCTGTTAATGATGGGTTCGCTGAACAGACACCATCAGGGAGAAAAAAACAAACCAATGAAAATAGCCAACGGACAAGAAGTCAACATGAGACCTAACTAATACAAGGAGAAGACATTTTGGCTATGAGAAGGTATCGACGGTGACGGTTAAAACTGGTCACAAATGACAAACTACCCAAATTCTGCCATAGAGTCAGACTTTATCACATGAATATGTCGCCCAAATTCAAAGTTGACTAACAAAAAGTAAGAGTGATGCTGCATGTTGAAGACTCTGCCTTATTCAAAGACCAACTTCAAACAAAAAAGCTAGCAAAAGTAAAGGCAATGCAGGTAGAGGCCGCATCGGGAGGTACAAGTCCTGTCTGGCTATGGAGGTCAAAATATGAATGATCTAGAAAGATGAATCATAGTGACTATTTCAATAATTGAAGAATTGTACAATGTACAATGAAGTCTTTATAAAGAAAGCACAAAGATGTCTTAAGTTAAAATTAAGAGAATTAAAGTGAATATATGAAGAGCTTAAAGAAACTTAACTGTAACTAAACTAAAAGTACAATTAAGTGAGTTTGTGTAAAAAACATCACAATTTGTTAAAATGCTCTAAGAATAATCTCATTAAGATGATCTACAAAAAAAATAAAAATTTAATGTTGGTTGAGAATATCTATATTTTTTTAATGAGTGGATAAATATCTTTGAATATTAGGGGAAGGGTACCAGTAGTGGACATAGCTAACTTCGCACACATATGACTTTCAAACTGTACATTGGATTTCAATTTTTTTCTTTTGGTTGTCTTCATACACAACTTAATTGCTTATAACTAAAGATCCGGCTTCTGAGTAGTGACGATGCACACTGTGGAAATCGTTATGTGCCGAAAGGTCAAAAAGTGGTCTTTTCAAAGTGTCTACCCATACATGAACTCCTTTGCACCAAAAGTAGATAACTCAAAATTTGCAGTAGTAGTGGACAAATGCTCCAGTAGTAGATCACATTTTTTGACATTGTTTTACTATAATTAGCCCATTTGTGAACCACTACTGATCCATTTGTGCACCACTACTAGGACATTTGTTAAAAATTATCTACTATTGGTACATGTGATATTCATTAATGAACTTTCCATTATCAATTTGTTGGGCTTCTTTGCAATCTAGTACTGTGGGGTTGGGCTGACAAAAAGATGTCCACAATTGAAACTATGTCCACTACTGGTACCCTTCCCCTATTAGCATCATGTTAAAATTGTGAGTTCAAATCACAAGATGCATTAATATTTAACTTATTTTGGCTTAGAGCAAAGGGCTAAATGATAACCATAATGCCAGAATTGGTTTGACTCTCTGCCCGGATTAACCCGAAGCATGGGGTTTGCGGGGACTTCGTGCATCCTCAGAGGATTAGTCTTGCCTCTGCTCACCTCACGAATCGAAGATGCTGGGCAGGGTTGAGGGATTTAAAAAATAAAAATGAAAAATCATAATGCCAAAATCAACTAAACCACAATATCTATATCATTTTTTTAGAACATCATGATCATTGCATTTAAAAAGACTTTATAACTAACTATTAATAAACTATAATAAATCAAAATCAGATTAACAATACTCCTCCTACTAACACTCATATTCTTTAAATGCGATATAAAATTTAAAAAACTCTTTCAACTAAGGGCTGGAAGTTCATTATATAAATGGTAGTTCAGGCAGTGAAACTCTCATCTTTTAACAAGAGAAAAATTCGATCAAATGGCATAGAAAGGAACAATTTTGATGGGGTCGTCAGAAATCAATGTTTGATTCTGAGTGCGTTGAAATGTCGAAAAAGTAACGTGCTTGGGACGCCAAAACGTTCTGCTATCGTGGGATGTCGGCGGGCAACTTCCTCTTCCCAGTAATTAGAAACAAAGGTTACAGTCAGAATAAAACAAATATTTCATATGAAAAACTGATTTTCAATGGAAAGAATCGACGAAACGTAAAATCAACAATCTACTCTCGATGATATTGGTAAAACGGTTGTTGATTTGAGTGACGGACGGAATTTCTCCAGTGATTGCAAGAGAGAACGATAACAAGTGTGACGCATGTGCTTCATTCATTCCTCTCTTTGAAAATATATTTTCCCAATTATTATACCTTTGAAAATCGTCCTTAAGTCGCCTTAGATTCTCTCTTCAATACTTGTTATGAAAGTTTGTCGCAGTCTGCTGCGATACTGCTGGGCCGATTCCTTTTCCCTATTGTATGTAATGCTACGCTTCTAAGCCAACTTAGGCAAGGAGTGGAAGTTCATTATAAAATTCCTTATTTGAGGCTATAAAATTCACGTGATATAGCGAACGAAAAATACGAAAAAATAAGGTTGTAATCAACAACAATAATGTAGATGGGGTCCTTAGGGATCAATTTTTTATTAAGTGAGCGTAAGAATCGAGAAAAGGTAGCGTGCTTGGGACGCCAGAAGCTTCACCTATCGACGGATGGTGCTCGGTCATCTTCCTATTCTAAATAATCGCAAAGAGATAAATGTTGGTTTCAATTGGAAGAACAGATCGAACGTAAAATCAGCAGTCTATTCTCGGTAATATTTTGGGTAGCACCGACAAAACTTTCTCATGTCGTTGGAAGTGAAATGGTAACAAGTGTAATGGCAGTATCACCCAAGTGCTTCCCCGCGCATTCCTTTCCTTTTTTAATAATTTTTAAGCACTTTGTTTTTGAAAACCACCATAAAATCCCTCAGATTCTCCGTCAGACTTGGCGTATAAATCTGTGTCACTTTGCTCAACACACACGTTTTCTTCAATCCTGATGGCCCCATGGTTTTTATCTGATACGCCAGATCTCCTGGCCTTGTTTTGCATGGCTGTTTGATTAGTATCTCCTTTGTATGTAATGCTAAGCTTTTAGACCAAGCCGTTGTCAAAATAATTATTATTCTCTCTGATCAGCAAGAACTTTTCTGTATTTCGTCACCATGAATTCAAGTGGAGATATGACCTTAAGAAATCTTTATCTGAAGCGGCTTGTTGTGGCCCTAAATGCTCTTAACAAGCCTACCGCAAGCAATGCAGGCAATAAAGAAGAAGTTGTAAGATCAGCTCGTCATATTAAGCTGGCGGCAGATGTATCGCTCGCTCTCACTGTAAACTACACAACCTGGAGCCGCGCACTTCTCAATAGAATCTCTGGGGAAAAGAAAAACAGGCTTGTACTCAGAAAAATCGTGTGGCTGAAAAAGTTTCAAGCGTTAATTGCTCAGAAGACCAGACGCTATTCTCGTTTGAAGCGAACCCATATGATTTCGAATGAATTCAGAAACAAGGACAGTAAATCATTATACAGACTGTTTTGTTCTAAGAGAATGGATTCTGCGAAGTCATCGCCTGGAAGGCAAGTTAGAAAGCTGAAAAGCCTGGTGCCTGGTGGGAAATCAATGGACACATCCTCCTTGCTTGGAGAAACTGCCGATTACATCGCTTCTCTTACTATACAGGTATATGCTCTCAAATATCTTGCCATTTCTGCTAATAATACGGAACACCCAGTTTGATATTTTCTGTCACATTAGTTATAAAAGAATCCCGAAGAGAGAAAAATCTTTCATCAGTACATTTCTGGCGCAGTATAGATGCTTTTTCTTCTACGGAGGACACACATTATTTGGTTTTTCAGTCCAAAATGGTATTTTTTATTGTCAGCAACTGTAACTTATTCTTCAATCAGAGACTTCGAATGTTAAATTTGGATATAATTTTATTTGGTATTTTTTATTGTCAGCAACTGTATGTTATTCTTCAATTCAGAGACTTCGAATGTTAAATTTAGATATAACTTTATTTGCTTGCAAAGTTATATTATTTTTTCTTTAATATGGGTTTGCATCAGAAAGAATGACCACATAACTAGCTAGCTTTTGATAACGTTGTTTACTGCTTCAATTTTAAGATTCTTTCTTGTCCGCCAAAGACTCCGATTGGAGTCTGCAAGATTAAAAGGCTCAATCTACATTATGCAATGAACTTAGAAATTTTAAGAAGGTAAGCTGATATGCAATTGGTTGCATCCATTTCAACAGCTTTTTTGGTTTGTTTAACCAATTGAATTATGTGGTAGATGCTTTCACTATTCTTAATCATTTTATAAAGAATTGTTGTTATTAATTTCACAAGCAATTGTAGTGTCTTGTTCTTCGCTTTCTAAATAGTAAAGAATTATGGAAGCCAGAGTTTTACCATTTTCCTTCTCCAATTGGATGACAACAAAGAGAACTTCTACAAAAGTCAGCACCAAACCTGTAGGCCACATGGTGCCACTACAGGCAATTCTCTCGTAATGTCAACAGATGTCAATGACAAACCGACAAAATTTTACTCCCTACCAAAAGGAATAGGTAGTTTAATAAAGAACATGCCAACCATAAAAAAACCTGTAACATCTATATTAGACGACCCATTCAAATTCTCTGTGAATATAAATTTCAGTGTTGCGCAAAAATTTGACTTATCAATGCAGCCATGATTCAACAATCAGAAGCCTAGATTTCAATCATTTCTACATGTATGGTAGGAAATGTTACGTTTTGTGGTGATTGAATATCAAGGTGATGCAAATCTTATCAGGTGGTGATTTCAAATCTATTAAGACCTGGGAGAAGTTCCTCAACACTATCCTTTTGAGATCTCTGAGAGTGAATATATATAGAATTTTACACGAAAGGAACGATAAATTAATATAGAAATATACAGCTGAATTATGAAGCTGCCTTGCATGTGCATGAGTTAGTTGTACACAACGTGGGAAAGAACGTAAATAAAGTTTAGTCTTATGTAGTGCCAGTTTGAAGCTTCCTACCACTGATTTTGAGCAAACTCTCCTCTTCCATTATTCAACTCAAGAATTAGACTACACGCAATAAACAAAATCCTCCATCGCCAAGGAAAGCACATTGTGCTATGAGAAAATTAAAAACAGTAGAAGGCCCAATGTTATGAGCACTATAAAAGGAAATAACTAAATGGGCGAGTCGGCTGGGGGGAGGGCTAGCAACTATCGAGTGGAGGGGGGCCCCCGGCTGGGGCGTCATTAATGAACTGATGCCCCCCTACTATTCTAAAGGCAGGCTAATGCCCCCAGTTAATTAATCAGTTCCATATAATTGTAGGGCGAGTCCATAGACCCATAGAATAGTAGGACAAGGGAGTAAATGAGTAATTATGCTGTCCGTATCGGTTGAGGAAGAAGTGGAGCATGCTTATCTAATTCAAACATTTTATAATCTTTGTGCAATTACATCTGTGGCTATCCAGACATGATATGCTCTTCTGTAATGGCGAATTTTTTTCTCATACATATAGAACGAGATAGTGTTTTATTCTTCTTTATTTATATATATTATATGTTTTTAATTATGGATATATGGTTATACATTTATTTAATTTATATATTTATCATATTTACTTATTAGTCATTTGGATCTAATTATTTAGAATCTTTAAAATATTTAATGATCACTGGACACTTAGTTCACTCCATCCTCTTGCTTTGAGGTTACCAAAAACAAATTTGATGCCATGAGCTAGTGTTTAAAGACATTAATCATTTATTATAAGACATCTAGAGTAAATATATAGTTTTTTCACTGTAGAACATTGAAAGAGCAATTAATATTCATATATCAATTTAGTATTTTAGAATGATAAAAGAATATGGATATATCATTAATAGAACCTTTTTTGTTATTATTGAATCTTTGTATACATATATGAAGGTTGACTTAGGATAACTTGTCTCTTTGAAATATAATAACAACCTTATCAAGGAATTCTTAGTTGCTACCTATCCTATATATTATTAAAAGATGTCAAAGGTCAATTGAAATCCTCAAGGCACATCCACTGAATAGAAAGATGAGAAACTAGTGGTATGATTGGTTGTAGTTAGACAAATGAAAAGAAAATATAAGCAATGAAATAAATTGCTATTTTAGGAAAGATGCGTTGGGGAGATTTGGGGAAAAGTGTTAAACAATTTAGCAAATGTTGATGAAAAGAATTATATATTATGAAATGAAATAAAAGATAGTTAATGAATGAAGGAGTTATCCATGGTGGAAGCAACTCAAGAAAGGAGTTGGGAAAAGCGAGAGAGAGAGAATAGACTATGAGGAATTGTGGTAGAGGAGTGTGACCAAAGTCACCAAAAGTTGCAGAGTGAGGAGAATTAGCAGAGGTTGATGAGAGTACAAACACAAGTGTGAAAGTGAAGAAATAAATTTGAAGAACACTATATATATGTAGAGGCCATTGAAGGACCATATTTGTAGACAATATGTTTGCAGATTTGATATATGTTAGTGAATTGGAATAATATTGTCTTTCTAATCTATAGTCTTTAGTTGAATTGGAAGAAAAGGGTATCTACATTTGTTTAGTGTTTCAAGTTTTTGAAATTGAATTCATGAGGGAGCACTTCTGCATATCATATCTACGTAATTCTTTTGACTAGGATCATTTCAATTGCCAAAATGTATCGAATAACTAGTTCTAAGAAACTTGTATAGGATTGTATTTAACATAGTTGACCTTGGTGTAACTATTATTTCTCACGTCACTCGAAATATAGTTGCAATTAAGAAAGTGTCTTTTAGATTATGAGACTTTGACATAATATAAAATGATGTATAAAATATTTAAAACATTACTTATAAACAATTCAATCCCTTTTATGCATACTTATGAACCCCCAATACTTATATATCATACTAATTAAACTATCTCTTTCTTCATAATATTAAATCAATACATCAAATAACATTTTAGTTATTTATAATTTTACAGAGAATTGAAAATGAGAGGGAGTGGGAAGTGTAGGAGTTGATAATTTTAACTTCACAATACATGAATCATCTGCAAGAACACCACCTATCATATAGAAAGATCAAGCAATAATAATTCTCTCAAAAGAAGTTGTAGATTTTGTATTAATTGCACAAATAATATATTACAATAACTAAATGAATCCTTATGAGAGGATGAATGAAATGATAGATGCAAAATGCTAAAACAAGATTAAATTAGCTACTGCCAAGTATCACAATCATAAAGAATGAGAATACTTAGGTTATTATTTGCCTAATTAAATAAAAGAAAAAACTCCTAAGTTTAGCTTAAGTGAATAGAGTAATTAAAGGAATTGATTAATTAAATAATTATATAATGTGTCCTAAACTCCAATATTCCCCCCTTAAGATTAACTTAGGGAGTAGCTAAAAATCAAAGATGAATGCATGCATAAATGGATGAGTCCCAACAACAAAGGCCTGATTAGGTACACATGTACGAATGAATTAAAATTTCTTACAAATGGAGAAAAGGAGAAAAACGAAGTGGGAAAAAACTCCTCTCCACAAGAGAGAAAAAGAAATACAAAAAATGTACACTTGACAAGAATGAATAAATCAATATTTCCTCTCAAGTACTATATTAGTCATAGAAGTGCAATCAATATTATATTCCCATAAGAGAGAAAAGAAAATATTATTTATTTCAAAGATAAAAGATCCAGGACAAATACTGATGAAGATCCAAGAGTGACAAACCATGTTCCTTTCTTTCAAAAGAAACAAATCCAATGGCCAAGGTAGAAGCAACTCCATGAAAGGAGATGGAAGGAATAGTTTTATGATGTGTGCCATGGACGATTGCTCAATTATCCACATGTCTAAATTAAAATATGCCAAATCAGCTAGAGAAAATCCAAACAACTATGAAGATATTTAATGAAGAACATTTGAAGGCACTGAAGATGGAAATATAGTAATGTTAAAGCTACCATAAATGAATAATTCAATATCCTTAATCATGTCCTCAAAGTATAGATTGTGTGATGCCTCAAATAACCCTACAATATGAGGATAGTACTTATCCGATAAAGTCAAAAATGGAAGGGAGCAATCAAGGTCTAATGAGTTGAACTTATCTTTGAAGAAGTAGGAGGTGGAGGAGGAGGATCAAGATAAGTATCATGAACAATGATGGATGATTGAAGAACACAAAGGTTCAAGTGACCAAACCTTTCCATAGATACTTGATCTACTCTAGATGCATGAGAGGTAGGACTAGTCAAGGGAACTAAATGGTTAGTGGTAGCAAAAAGAAAGAACTCATACAATAAAGATGTATGATAAACACTACCAATTACAATGATATCTCTACTATGCATGTAATCTATTTATGAAAAGGAGATTGGATGATAAAGAAGGAAAAAACATTATATCATTAAATGTTACATCATCAACCTCAATAGAACCCCTCCCATTAACACATATAAGTCTAATTACCCATCAATATGTATAGTAAATTGCAAGGTTCGTATGAAGAGAATATACCCATGAGGCCATATGATGAGAGACTCCTGAATCAAGAAGCCACTTGCTAGATTGAATATGTCTGGAAGGAAAGAGAGCATGGTCTTTCATCTTGGCTTTTCCACATTCCATAGAGGATGACCTAAAATGGCTAGGTCCTGAAAGTGGAAGAAGAAGTTGTAGGAAAATCAATATTGTGCCTATGGAGAAGATGCATCATCTCATCAATCCTTTTTGCATAACACTGATGCTCACTGTGTCTTGTATTAGTGCAATATCCACACTTTGATTTATCCTTCTTCAATGATGACCAATTAGAAGAGAAAGAATAATCAAAAGAGTCATCTGATTGGATGTCCTTGGAATTCTCATATGATTTAGAATTATTATGTTTCTATATATTTCCTTTTCCATGTGAAGCTTCTGATCTATGCTACTATGATGGTGAAAAATTAGGGTTTCCAAAATTAGTTATATGAAAACTACTAATTTTTTGACTTAGGTACCTTTACATTAAAAGAGGGGAGTAAACTTAATGGATCTATCCACAAACCAACACGGATAAGAGCTTAGAATTCTATTGGATTTACTAGATTTCAATTGGATTTCCCTCTTTTAAGTTGAATTGTAAAAATATTAAAATTAGGGTAAATATGTTGGAATTGAAGTAAAAATGCATAAATAGTACACTATAATCATTGGATCAAGCCATGAACCTGGATCTAAGAAATGTAAATGTACTGGGTTTTGTTTCGAAAAGGAGCTCTCCTGATTTGTCGGAACAATACTGATGGTCACTCTGGTCCTCCACACTTTTCATACTCTAGTGGGGATTTGATTTGTCACTATAAATAAAACCAATTTTGAAGATTGCAGCTCCGTACTTGTTCCTCTGCATAATAGGGAAGTGAAATAGGTTGGGAATAGGTGTTTGCCTAAGTCAAACACCAGTTTAAGAATTAACCTTGAAATAGAAATGAAATATGATTGAATTACATTAATGGAAATGTTCTCCTTTTTAGGGAGATGCTAAATAATCACTGAAACACAAATGCTATACCTCCTTATGAATATTTGTTTGTCACCACATGGAATTAGGGTTTCACGAAGTCTTCAATAACATAGAACATGAATGTCAACTCCAAATCTTGAATGTTGATCTTATCTCTACTCCAATTATTGAAATAAGATTGTTTTCTTTCTCACTTGAACTTAAATGTTTAACTTAATGTGTGTGTTTTCTCAATTGAATTGAATGCACATCAAAATGAGAGGGGTAAACCTCCTTTTATACTTGCCCATAAAAAATCAACTTAAACTTTTGATATGGGCCAACAAGGGGTCAGGATTCCCACCCAAATCTTATGACCGTTAAGGAGCCCAAAATGGGTCCTAATTGGTAGCCCTACTCCTGACCAATCAAACACCAGAATAAAGGGGGGAATAAATTGCAGGGTTCAAAAATATGGCAAATATGTATGGTATGAGTAGAATCAGGTCTCTAATCAGGCCTCAGGACATGAATGCCAAAGTGAGGGCCCAAATGAGGACAAAATTGTAAGGGAGTACAATTTAGGATGCTACATTTAACCCCCACTTTAGCAGAAGTATGAGACTAAGCATACTCTCAGTAAAGTACAAAGGGGTAAAAGCACAAAATTGTTTCATACTTTTATGAATACAATGACCAATGTTGATTCAACTTTTTAAATTGAATCAATAGAAAGTGATATATATGTTTTAAATTGTGAAATGATGTAAACTAATAAAATGTATATTATTTTTATAATTTAAAAAAAAATAAAAAATTATTTGAATGTAATTTCTTATAAAATAAATACTATAATTTCATTGCTAATAAAATACTGAAATTGAAGTTACACGAGGCGTCACGTTTTATATACTAAATTTTACCTTTTTTCTTTAGTTTTTTTGTGTATATTCATAGCTTGAAACATTAGTGCAAAAATATACTTATAACTATTTTTTATGTATATATATTTATAGTTTACAATAAATTTGAAAAGTTGTGTGTACTGAAATATAACTATTTCCATTTGACATCACCTTTTTTCTTAATTATTAATCTAAATTAGAAAATAATTATATCATCTTTATATAGATTCTAATCTCTAGTGCATTTATTTTTTTCACAATTTTTAAACAAATTTTAGTATTTTAACTTTACAAGATAATCAACCTTATATTTTAGTGTTGATAACCTACTTTCAATAAAAATAAAATATAAAATATAAAAACTAATTAAAATATTAAAAGATATATATTTTGGAAATTCACTTATAGATTTATATAAGAGTGGGAGTTGTTGAAACATTGTTTTAATTTTTTATTTTTTTTTTGGTAATTAGACCGAAAGTGGTATAAAATATAC
Source organism: Cryptomeria japonica (assembly GCF_030272615.1). NCBI lineage: Eukaryota > Viridiplantae > Streptophyta > Pinopsida > Cupressales > Cupressaceae > Cryptomeria > Cryptomeria japonica. The sequence goes on from NC_081407.1 coordinate 22,951,134, forward strand.
ATTTAGTAGACAATTCCAATTGGAAAAGTTGTGGCCCATATATATAAGATAGCTATAATGAATCTCTATAGACCATATGTTTTACTAAAATTAATTTTTAGTTAGAAATAATTAAATTCATTTGTGCTAATAAGTTGGCCTGAAACATGATACAGTTTTATGCTTTTAGATACAGTTTTATGCTTTTACCCAAAGGTTCACATTGAAAAGATTTTATCAAGATACTAAAGAGGAAAGACACACAAAGCCCCTAGTGGAATTTAGGTATCCTACAACTTCAAGATCAAGATAAAATGGACATCACAAAAAAGAGGGAGAAAAGGGAACTGTGACTACTAGCCTAGTAAGGTTCACTTACCATGAGTCATGCAAAGAAAAATACCAACATTACAAAGAAAAAGAATAATTTTTAAAAGTAACTTGAGTATCGACATATGAAAGAGAAATAAATATTGAGTGGAGTGTATGCCTCCACATTAAAGTGATTGCCTATCACAATGGGAGCAATTGCTTTAAAAGGTATCATGCATGCATCCAAAAGACAAGCACGTAATCACAATGAGATTACCCCAAGAAAAAATAAGTCAAAGGATAATAATCACAAAACATAAAACACATAAGGGTTCTACTTAACTCCAGGTTCGGTATGCTCTTATGATAAATAATGTATGTCATGTGTATATTTGCATTGAATTGTTTTCATCCCCCAAAGAAAGTATAACCACAATGGAAGAAGGGCACATGTGTCTTTTGGGTCAACATGGGAGAGATGAAAGTAGATCTCAACACATTTCATCATCCTCAAGTAGACAACACTAAGGACAACAAATAAAAGAAGGTTACAAACAATCAAGAGAGGAGAGACAGATAGAATCTACGACATGAATGAAGCTAATCAAGCAAGTCATTTGCCTCCCAATCTTACTCAACATTGTTTTGGGAAGGTGGATAGCATGCAAGAGGATCAAATTTGAGCACCGTACATGGAGCTACCACAAGTTCCAAACAAGGACCATGCGCTGATGACAGATCAATTTGTTTGTTACTATGATCTACGATTAATGCTTGTGAAAATTGTTTAGATAAATCATTTTCAACATCAACCTATTTATTTTCATCATGTGAATCATTAGCATTAACATTGTTAGCAAGAGCATCATTTTCATCCATCTCGTCATCAATATTAATAAAAATAGGATCTTTAATTGGAATAGAACATGAACCATCACCTTTCTTAAGCATTTTATGTCTTGGAGATTTGGGTTGAAATTACTCCCTAGGGAGAAAATGTGTTGAGAAGCATGTTTGTGAGCCTTATCATGACATCTCCATCGGTGTTCTCTTGCATAATGGTTTCTTTTAGTTTTTTCTAAGGTTTGTGAATGTTTAGGATCAATAGGCATAGACTTGTTTTCTTCCTTTATAGAAGGATGCATGGGAGAAGTTTTTTTAGGTTGAAAGATAGGAGGTGCCAGACACTTCCCTTTGTAAGATGTAGGAGGTGGAACTACGACATATAAAGGAGGAATAGAGACTGTAGAAAGGAGAGTAGGTCCATCATGAGGAGGCAAAATAGGTCTATGATGAAGAAGAGGAATGGGTTTACGATCTCTAGTCTTACTCAAGTATTAAATCATCTCATTCTTCCACTTTTGACCTTGGATTGAAAAAGACCATAACTTCGAGGCTTAAGAGTTTCAAATTGTTTAGACCAAAAGTAATAAATGTTAACATCTCCATACCTCATTGTGGGTTTGTACATGTTATGATTTTTTCATTAAGAGGGAATTTAAAACACTTATGAAGAGTAGAAGGAATCTCTTTCATGGAAGAGAGCAAAGCACGTCCCAACTTCAAATGAAATTGATTCGATTTAGGAATGATAGAAAAATTGACATCTAAACACTCCAACCTCATTGGGAAGAGTAATAGAGCCAATAGCAGGACAAGAGAAACCATCAAATATCTTAATCACCATATCAAATTTATCATATGTTACTTGATGCAATTGTAAGGTATAAAGATATTCTTCAGTTATCACATTCACCATACACACGGGATCAATGAGCACCCCTTGTGAGAGTATGTCTTTGATCTTCTCAATGATTTCGATAGTCTCGCTAAAGTCAAAGGTAATGCACATGTCCTTAGGAGGTGTAGGTTTATCAATAAGATTCACCACATTATTAGACTCAAGGCCAAGATCATTACGAGAAAAGGCAAGATGTTCATACTTAATCACATTAGTATAATGGTAAGAACAATGATTAGTAAATATTTGGAGGAGCTATATATATTTTATTTTTATCAATAAGGAACATTAGAAATTTCTTCAATATCATCACTAGAATTAGGATGCACGTCTAAAATCAACTTAGTACCAACAAAAAATGGAATACTTACTGGCTTACAATTGTGCATTTAAAAGCTTAGCAAAATGGTGTCAACATACTCTACCTTAACCAAATGTTTATGTGAACCCAATTCCTATTTATTTTCATCCCAAGAATATATCTAACAACCCCAAAATTCTTAAATCAAATGTGCTAAAAAGATAAGATTTGAGCTTTCTAATCATCGCCTTGTTGTTACCAATAAACATGGCAATAAAATACAAGGCAATAATCAATAAATGATCAATCAATAATCTTAATACAAACATAATTATCCTCTTTTCTTATAACATAACTCAAATTTAATGTAAAAGCATCAAACTTCTGGTACCACTTCTTGAACCATGACTATTTCAAATAATTTACAATGATCATTTTAACCTATAAACTAAGTTTTTTTTCCTTTCTAATTTTTTTTCAAGTTGTTACATATAAATTTGTTCTTCAAGATCCCCATGCATGAAATCATTTTTAACATTGATTTTATCTATCTCAAAATTACAAGTAGTAACAATAGATAATAGGAGTCTAATAGAAGTTATCTTAGCAATATGAGAGAATATTTTATGAAAATAAACTCCATCTCTCTAGGAGTATCCCTTTGCCACCATTCCAGCCTTGTACCTCTTTAACTAATCATCTACTTTAAATTTCTTATTGAATACCCATTTGCATCCAATAGGCTTTCTTCCTTTGGGTAGACTAATAATATCCCATGTGTCAGAACTATCCAAAGCTATCATCTCCTCCTACATGGCCTACAACAAAGATTCACTTTCCTTGGAAGAGGGTTCTTACCTACAAGGTCTAGGTTTATTGTTAGTACTTAATAAAGTAAACTTACAACAAAAATCTAGTGGGATATACTTGTCAACTAGATTTTATTGTCTTGTGGACCTTCTCAAAGATGGAGTAAGATGTTTTTTGTCATGTTATTCTTCATTATTTTCAACTTCTTCTATCACAACTAAACATTCAAAAATTTAACTTGAACTCTCTTCTTCTTCTTCTTCTCCATCTTCTCCATTTCTCTGTTCTTCCATAAGCATATTTCTTTCTTAGTTTCAAAATGCACCATTTATGTGTTGGTATTATGGATGTGTTGCATTAGTTTTGTCATTGATTTCAACACTTATCCTTCTAGAGATCTTTGTTTATGTTGAACTGACACATTGTGTTCACCGGCATGTTCAGTGACTTATGCACAGTCACCGATATATTGTTCATCGACATGTTATATTGTTCACCAGCACTAAGGATGACTTGTTATCATCTGGAGATCACTTGTTTATATTGAAGACATGGTTTGGATACTTGGTTTTTATATTTTTGTTATTGGTCTAATCAGGTTGACATATTTGTTGTTACCAACAAATTGGTCTAGGTTTGGACCAGTATGCATTATCTATTCCAGATCAGCATGGCACGTTATGGAGATGATTATTATTGTTGTAAATGTATTGAGCTGACATGATGCATCACATCTTGACTTATTTGTAACTAATTTTATTGTAATATTCTTAGTAAGCCGATCTACACATTTGGTCTTAGGTTTAGGTATATATGCAAGATCTCATTTGTGAGATAATGTAATAGGAATGTAATGGTATATGATATGTGGTTTTGTAACATGGTATGTGCGAATATTGAAGATCATATGAGAAGACCATATAGAAGGTTCAAGGAAGGTTTGAAGGTGATTATCAGAGCTTAACCGGTATAGAATCTAGAATTGGAGATGCTAGTTTGAGCAATACATTATCATTGGATTTAACCATCCAATTGTAGTCAGTGTGACTCCTATTTTGTGATTGAGCAGTGAGCTCTAGGCGGTTGGCCTTTCTGCATGTGCAGACCCCATTTGTATACACATACTATCTGCAGTAGTATCATATGATTGTGGGTAAGGTTTCCCACCGTTGTTTTTCCCCTTACAAGGTTTCCACGTACAAATATCTGTGTTATGTGCTGTGGATGTTGTTTCTGTTTCTATTGTATGCATTGAGTTTCACCGGTATTAGTATTAACTGCTAATTTGTCAACTGGCATTAAGTTTGGTTTATCGGTATTATGCATCAAGTTGTATTTGGGTTCAAATTATTAGACAACTAGTTCACCCCCCCCTCTCAATTGCCTCCCAGGTCCTAACAATTGGTATCAGAGCTAAGTCCTCTTTTTGCAGAAGTTTAACAGCGTGAGGAGATTCTATGGGAACAAACTTTTTCAAGAAGGATAGTCTAAAACTTGATGGAACTAACTATGGTATATGGAAGATCAGAATGGAGACACATTTGAATTGCATTGGAAGAGACATATGGGATGTTCCAAAGAATGGCTATGTTGGTCCTACACCGAATCAACCTAATCCACCAACATTGGGTAAGGATCAAGAGAATGATTCCAAAGAAAGAGAAGCACTCTTGAGCACCTTGTCAGATTAGCAAATCATGGGATTATCAGACCGATCTACTACTAAAGATATTTGGGATAAATTGGAGACATTAAATGAAGGAGATACCATTGTTAAAATTGCAAAACTGGAATGCTTCCAGGTTAGGTATGAAAATTTGAAAATGGAAGAAGATGAAATATTTTTTGCTTTTATGGAAAGGGTTAATGAAATTGTTTTGGGAATACAATGTTGTGGAGGATCCTTAAGTGAAAATGAAATTGTTTCTAAATTTTTAAAAGCTTTGCCACTTGCATACAAAATGAAAGTAACTACTATTAATGAGTTGAGAACAATGCCTAGTACATCAGTATCTAAAGATACCTTGGTTGGAAAACTTTTAGCATTTGAGCCTGAGGAATTTGGTCCTGTTGCTACAATTAAGACAAATTTAGCCTTCAAAGAATCATCATCTGCAACATCATCATCATCATCTGGCGAATCTGATTGGAAAGCACTTTATGCAAAAGAACTTGAAGATATCAGGAGGGAAAATGAAGAATTGGAAAAACTTGAAGTACTATTTGCAAGGAAAATGCCTAAAGGTCCTATTGGAAGTAAGTATGAAGGTAAAGCACCATTTAAATGTTTTAACTGCAATAAAGTTGGTCATATGGCATCTAGATGTCCTGATAGAAATGCAAGATTGAGAGAAGAAGCTAAAAGGACATATAACCCTAACCCTGAATATCAGAGATACAGATTTAAGAAGAAAAGAGACAAATCATGTTACTATGCTAATGAAGGAGTTATTGATGATTATGATGAAAAACCGGAAGACAATGGATGGGCTTTTGTTGCAATAAAAGAATATCAACTGACACCTACTGTTCCACCGGTAGAGTAGGCCCTGGTGGCTAAAATTGAAGAAAAAGATGAATGGATTATAAATTCTGGATGTTCACATCATATCACTAGTGATAAAAGTAAATTCTTATCTTTCTAGGAATACAATGGAGGTATAGTAAGATTTGGGGATGATAAAGCTTGTTTGATCAAAGGAAAAGGCACTATATCTTTTGATGGTAAACACAATACTAACAACGTTTATTATGTTGAAGGTTTGAAGTATAATCTTTTGAGTGTTGATCAATTAGTTGAAAAGGGATTTCAGTTACAGTTCAAGAATGGTAAATGCAAAAACGTGAATAGAACTGGTTTGGAGATTGCAACCAATAATCGAACTAGAGGTAATATCTTTCTTTTGAATAACAATGAAAAGACATGGTTTGTTGCACATATTGATGAAAGTTGGTTATGGCATAAGAGACTTTGTCATGTAAATTTTGATTGCATTGTAAAGATGAGTTCAACTAAGGCAGTAAGGGATTCACCTAAGATTGTAAGACCTCATAATCTGGTACGTAAGGAATGTCAAATGGGAAAGCAAGTTAGAACAACTTTTAAGAGTATTTCTGAGAAATCCAATAATGTTCTTGATTTAGTCCATACTGACTTGTGTGGTCCAGCAAGAACAAGAAGTCTACAGGGAGATATATACTTTATGCTAATTATTGATGATTATTCTAGAATGTGTTGGGTTACTTTTCTTAGGGAGAAATCAGAAGCTTTTGGACAATTCAAACTGTTCAAGGCAATGGTAGAGAATGAAACTAGTAAGAAAATTAAATGTTTAAGATCATATCAAGGAGGAGAATTTACATCTAAGGATTTGAATACATTCCGTGAAGTGAATGGAATAAAAAAGACAACTATCAGCACCTTGGACACCTCAGCGGAATGGAATTGTGGAAAGGAAAAACATAACTATTATGGATGCAGCTAGAAGCATGATATTGGAAGCAAATATACCTCATGTATACTAGAGAGAAGCAGTGAATACTGCAGTTTACACTTTTAATAAAGTTCACATCAAAGGTGAAACCGGTAAGACCCCTTATGAACTATGGTCTGGTAATACTCCTACACCTGAATACTTCAGAATATTTGGAAGAAAATGTTATATTAGGAGAGATGAGTATATTGGTAAATTTGATCCTAGAAGTGATGAAGGAATATTTCTTGCTTATTCATCTAAAAGCAAGGCATATCAATGTTTTAATAAAAGATTGTAGAAGATCATTGAGAGTGCTAATGTTAAGATAGATGAACACTTCAGAGGAAATTCAAGGTCTATAGATTTTGAACCGATAGTTGAGATGATCATAAATGAACCTATATAGAGTGCACCGGTACAGAGTATGGATCTAGTCATACCGACATCATCAGAGAATTCCACAGTGACTGAAGAACATCAGCAAGTGAACAAACCCAGGTATGTAAGACTGAATCACTATGAAAGTAAGATAATTGGGAATAAGTATCAAGGTGTTATGATAGGAGGAAGATTGGCAAATGAAGAGGTGTGTTTAATTTCTCAAATTGAACCAGCATCTGTTATTGAGGCATGTGAAGATAAATATTGGATTAAAGCTATGGAAGATGAATTAGAACAAATTGAAAAGAACAATACATGGACATTAGTTCCCCGACCTAAAGACAGAAATGTAATTGGAACTAAATGGGTATTCAAAAATAAACTCAATGAAGATGGTAAGGTAATCATAAACAAAGAAAGACTAGTGTGTAAAGGATATTCATAGAAAGAGGGAATTGTTGGGAAAAATGATGTCTCAACCTTGCATTTATGTGAGGTTACTATTTATAGTAAGTTTTTATTTGAGCACGAAATGGTGCGAAACTCTCCCTGAAGCTTCTGGTTGGCTAGATAAGCATTCCGGTAAAGCTGCGTCGCAAGGTCACAACTAGTTTTGAAGATATTAAAGTTTTCGTCTTGGAGGGGTGCAATAAAATGTTTAAACTTAATTTTGGAGACTTTAGAGGCTCCGAAACGCCCTGAAAAGTTTCCGTAACCGGCAAAGCGGGTTACGAGGTGATAGAGCACTTCGCAAGCTTTCCGGCGCTTCAAACGGTTCGTCAATCGGACACCCGGTTCTCAAGTTATGGCCTCCGGAAGTTTGTACTCCTGAAATAGGAAAAATAATTTGTATCGGATACATAAATGAGCTGTAAAAGAGAGCGACACGTGTTGATGTGTGCTTTAACATGTCATAGAAGGGAGATAAGGTCGGCTACACCTTATTGGGTGGTTTTAGCCCATGGTTTTGTAATACCGTTTGACGGTTTCTTGTATTGTATCTCCTATTTATGAGGTGTGTGAGATAGAGGTTGTGTGTATGAGTCTTATGGCTATTGAGTTGCCTCTGAATCTCTGTTTAGTGCTACTCCTGCGAAGAGCTTGCTCTGCAAGTATTTTGTAATCTGTTTTTGATTGCTGAATAAAATATTGAGCTGCTTTTGGAGGGTGGGTTTTTTCTCCTGAAAGGGTTTTCCCCACGTAAATCTTTGTGTTGTGGTATGATTGCTATTATATCTATTTCTATTTTCTGTAACTGTTGTAATGATCTGAAAAAGTTTTGCATTACCCTCCTCTCAAGGTTAGTGTAGGAAGTTGTTTCCGCTACTTAACTTCCTTACAAGTGGTATCAGAGCCTGATCACCTTTGGTTTCAATTGTGGGCAGTTGGGTTTTTTGAACTAATCCAGATTTGAGTGGGAGCTTGTGCAGAAGACACTTTTTGATCTTGTTGCAGGAATATTCAGATGGCGAGTTCGTCAGGGAGAATAGAGGTGGAGAAATTTAATGGAAGTAATTTTGAGATGTGGAAGCTGAAGATGGAAGATCTGCTAATAGATCGAGATCTTTGGGATGCTGTTGATGCGAATGTCCAAAGGCCCTCAGATCCTACTGCGGCAGCTCAGTATGATGTTATGGACCGAAAAGCCAAGGGTCTAATCAGACTGTGCCTGGCAGACTCTGTTCTAATCAATGTCCATGAAGAAAACTCTGCAAAGAAGCTATGGACTAAGCTTGGTGAGATGTATCAAGTGAAATCTTTATTAAATCAAATTTTCTTAAGAAAGAAATTGTATTCCTTGAAGATGGAAGAGGGTGGACGAATTGCAGACCACCTAGAAGCATTCAATATGATTGTGGCTCAATTAGTATCCGTCGGTGTTAAGATGGATGAGGAGGAGAAATGTCAGATCTTGCTTTGTTCTTTGCCTGATTCGTGGGATTCTCTTGTTATGGCTATCGGTAGTACTTCTGTTGTTTTGAAATCTGAAGATGTGGTGGGTGCCCTACTTGGTGAAGAGATGCGAAGGAAGGTATCCATTAGTTCAAAGGAAGCCCTAACCGTTCGTGGAAGACCTAAGGAGAAAGGTAAGAAGAATGAGAAGCGCGGCAAGTCCAAATCCAAAGGGAGATCGAAATCTCCTGGAAAGTCCAAAGTCATTTGCTGGAATTGCGGTAAACCGGGTCACATCCGTAAGGACTGCAAAGAAGAAAAGAAGAAGAAAAAGAAAAAGTTCGATTCTGATTCTGAGTCTGACAAGGAAGATGGCGATGCATTTATTGCGGCTTTGGCGACTCATGCAGGTAATGATGCCTGGCTAATTGACTCAGGTGCATCTTTTCATATGACTTCCAATAGAAATTGGTTTTCTGAATATGAAGGATTTAATGGAGGTAAGGTGTACTTGGGTGATGATTCACATTTAGACATTGTTGGTCGAGGTAAAGTTAGAATCAGGTTTTCTGATGATAGAATAAAAAGGATTAATGGTGTGCTGCATATCCCTGGATTAAAATGAAACCTGTTATCTGTGAGCAAACTAATAGATGCAGGTGTGCAGGTAGTCTTTTCTGAAACAGGATGTAAGATGATTAAGGGTGCTATGGTAGTTGCTAGAGGTGTCAGGTTTGGCACTTTGTATAAGCTTGAAGCATACACTGTTGAGTGTAATAGCACTTCTGTAAAAAGTAAATCTGTGGATACTTCACTGGAAGATTTGAAGGTTTCACCTTCAGCAGATGGAAATGGTTTTTGGGTACCTAAGGGTGCTCTTTCGTCTAAAGCAAAGTTACCTGCAGAGAAGACTATGTTATGGCACCAGAGACTTGGCCACATTGGAGAAAAGGATCTAAGGACCTTGAAAAATAAAAATCTTGTTGAAGGTTTGAATGATTGTAATCTTGACTTTGATTTCTGTGAGCATTGCATTTATGGAAAACAAAACCGCGTTCAGTTTTACTCGAGTTCTCATAAAACTTGTGGTGTTTTGGATCTTATCCATTCTGATGTGTTTGGTCCAGTAGATGTCTCTTCGATTGGAAAATCCACATATTATGTTTCATTTATTGATGATTTTAGTAGAAGGACATGGGTTTATTTTCTAAAGAGTAAATCTGAAGTTTTTAGTCGTTTTAAAGAATTTAAAGCAATGGTTGAGTTGCAGACTGGAAAGAAAATAAAATGTTTGAGAACTGATAATGGCGGTGAGTTTTGCTCTAATGATTTTGATAGATTCTGTAAAGACTATGGAATTAACAGGCATAAGACAACTCCGTATTCTCCACAGCAGAATGGAGTTGCAGAAAGAATGAACAGGACACTGATGGAGAAGGCTAGGAGTATGTTGAGTGGTGCTGGTCTCGAACAAAAGTTTTGGGCTGAAGCTGTTGCCACTGCTTGCTACCTGATTAACAGGTCTCCTACATCAGCTCTTGTTGATAAAACGCCTATGGAAGCATGGTCAGGTCACAAGCCTTCATTGAGACATCTTAGAGTTTTTGGTTGCGAGGCATATGCACATGTGCCAAAGGAGAAGCGAACAAAGTTGGAGAACAAGGCTGTGAAATGTATCTTCATCGGGTATAGTTATGGTGTGAAAGGATACAAGCTTTGGGACCCTGTTGCACAAAAGGTAATTCATAGTAGAAGTGTTATTTTTAGAGAAATTAAGTCTCCTTCTGTTACATTGCAGCCAGAACAGACTAAAAAAGAAGATGTGATTCAACTTCCTTCTACACCTGAAAGAGTTGAATCGAGACCCCTAGATAGGCAAGAATTTGAGGAGAGCTCATCTAGCTCTGAATCTTCAGAAGAGGAGGAAGAACCTCCAACTCAGCTTGTTCGAAGGTCTACAAGACATAGACAACCACCTGAAAGGTATTCACCTGATGATTGGAGATGTATTTTTTCTCTAAATACTAGTGTGGATGAACCGAAATCTGTAGAAGAGGCATTAGGTATGAATGATGCAGAATCCTGGAAGATTGCTATGGAGGAAGAAATGGCAGCGTTGAAAAAGAATGATACATGGGATCTTGTACCATTGCCTGAAGGACGAAAACCTGTTGGTTGTAAATGGGTGTTCAAGAAAAAGATTGGTTCAGATGGAAGCATTGAGAAGTATAAAGCAAGGTTGGTTGCAAAAGGCTACTCTCAGGTTGAGGGTGTTGATTACGGTGAGATATTTTCTCCTGTTGCAAAAATGACGTCCATTAGATTTTTGCTTTCTATTGCTACTGCTTATGATTTAGAGGTTGAGCAAATGGATGTGAAAACTGCTTTCCTTCATGGTGATTTGGAGGAAGATATTTATATGACACAGCCGGAGCACTATGTGGTGAAAGGCAAAAGTAATTTGGTCTGTAAATTGAAGAAATCTTTGTATGGCCTCAAACAAAGTCCTAGGATGTGGTACCAGAAATTTGATACATATGTGTTGAGTTTGGGATTTGAACGTTCTAAATCAGATCACTGTGTTTATTATAAATCTTATGGTGATCATTTCTTATTCATTGCATTGTATGTCGATGATATGTTATTCATTGGCAAAGGGAAAGGTATGATTTCAGAACTGAAGTCTCAGCTCGCTGCTAAATTTGAAATGAAAGATCTTGGTGCAGCAAAGCACATTCTTGGGATGGAAATTAGAAGAGATAGGGCGAACAGAAAGCTATGGCTAGGCCAGAGTAAGTATGTGAATTCAGTGTTACAGAGGTTCAACATGCAGAATTGTAGACCATTGAGTGTTCCTTTTACAGTTGGAATGAAACTATCTGTTTCAGATTGTCCTACATCCCCATTGGAGATGGAAGACATGAGCAGAGTGCCTTACCAGAGTGCAGTTGGAAGCTTGATGTATGCTATGGTCTGTACTAGACCAGATATTGCCCAAGCAGTGGGAGTACTTTCTAGATATATGTCTAATCCTGGTAGAGTTCATTGGGATGCAGTGAAAAGAGTCTTCAGATATTTGAAGGGTACTTCAGAGTATTCTTTGTGTTATCATGGTAATTCAGTTGGAGACATTACTTCCCTTGATATCCATGGTTATGTGGATTCAGATTGGGCAGGTGATATTGATAGCAGAAGATCCACCAGTGCTTATGTGTTTACTTTGTTTGGTGGTGCAATTAGTTGGATGAGTAAGCGACAGGCTGTGGTTGCTTTATCCACTACTGAAGCAGAGTATATGGCAGCTACTCATGCTTGTAAAGAGGCCATTTGGCTTAAGAGACTGTGTTCGGATATTGGAATAAAACAAGGTACAGTGACAGTTTACTGTGACAGTCAGAGTGCAATTAGCCTAGCTAAGAACCCGACATTTCATGCCCGGACCAAACATATTGATGTTCAGTATCATTTTGTTAGAGATATGGTCGAAGATGGTAGGGTGAAGCTGGTTAAGGTGGACACTTTGATGAATGTTGCAGATGCTTTAACTAAGGCTGTGAGCACAGAGAAGTTCAGATGGTGTTCAGAGTCTATGGGCCTTATGGCCCCTAGCAATTGATTCATTGTGTTGACATTCCCTTCCGCTCATGCAAGGTGTTCGACAAGTGGGAGATTTGTTGGGAAAAATGATGTCTCAACCTTGCATTTATGTGAGGTTACTATTTATAGTAAGTTTTTATTTGAGCACGAAATGGTGCGAAACTCTCCCTGAAGCTTCTGGTTGGCTAGATAAGCATTCCGGTAAAGTTGCGTCGCAAGGTCACAACTAGTTTTGAAGATATTAAAGTTTTCGTCTTGGAGGGGTGCAATAAAATGTTTAAACTTAATTTTGGAGACTTTAGAGGCTCCGAAATGCCCTGAAAAGTTTCCGTACCCGGCGAAGCTGGTTACGAGGTGATAGAGCACTTCGCAAGCTTTCCGGTGCTTCAAACGGTTCGTCAATCGGACACCCGGTTCTCAAGTTATGGCCTCCGGAAGTTTGTACTCCTGAAATAGGAAAAATAATTTGTATCGGATACATAAATGAGCTGTAAAAGGGAGCGACACGTGTTGATGTGTGCTTTAACATGTCATAGAAGGGAGATAAGGTCGGCTACACCTTATTGGGTGGTTTTAGCCCATGGTTTTGTAATACCGTTTGATGGTTTCTTGTATTGTATCTCCTATTTATGAGGTGTGTGAGATAGAGGTTGTGTGTATGAGTCTTATGGCTATTGAGTTGCCTCTGAATCTCTGTTTAGTGCTACTCCTGCGAAGAGCTTGCTCTGCAAGTATTTTGTAATCTGTTTTTGATTGCTGAATAAAATATTGAGCTGCTTTTGGAGGGTGGGGTTTTTCTCCCAAAAGAGTTTTCCCCACGTAAATCATTGTGTTGTGGTATGATTGCTATTATATCTATTTCTATTTTCTGTAACTGTTGTAATGATCTAAAAAAGTTTTGCATTACCCTCCTCTCCAGGTTAGTGTAGGAAGTTGTTTCCGCTACTTAACTTCCTTACAGGAATTGATTACAATGAAACCTTTGCACCAGTAGCTAGAATTGAGACAATCAGATTATTTCTTGCATTTGCAGCACACAAGAACTATAAAGTATATCAGATGGATGTAAAATGTGCATTTTTGAATAGTGATCTTGAAGAGGAAGTTTACATTGAACAACCTGATGTATTTTCATTGACAAATAATGAAGATATGGTTTGCAGATTAAGGAAAGCTTTGTATGGATTGAAGCAAGCTCCTACAACTTGGTATGCTAGATTGGATAAATATCTTTTGAAGCTTGGTTACACTAAAGGTAATGCTAACAACAACTTATATTTCAAAGTGACTAATGATGACATCTTGGTTATTGAAGTTTTTTTTTATGATATCATTTTTGGAGGAGAAGATGGATTGTGTAAAGGCTTTGCTAATAAGATGTAAGAAGAATTTGAAATGTCTGTGATTGGGGAGATAAAATTCTTTTTAGGATTGCAGATTTCACAGACTGATAAAGGTATATTCATATGTCAAACAAAATACTTGAAGGAACTATTGAAGAAATTTGGTATGGAAAACTCTAAACCAGTATGTACTGCTATGACTACAACTGATAAATTGACCTTGAAGGATGATTTTGCTCCTATTAATCTGACAAGATATAAATCTATGATTGGAGGTTTACTGTATTTGACACAAACAAGACCTGATATAATTAATGCATTATGTATTGTTTCAAGATTTCAGAGTAATCCTAAAGAAAACCATGAATCAGTAGTGAAAAGGATTTTCCGGTATCTACAAGGCACAACAAATCTTGGTTTATGGTATCCTAAAGATGAAAATTTTGATTTATGTGCATACACTGATGCAAATTTGGTAGGAGATGTAGATGATAGAAAGAACACCACTGGCAGAACATTTTTTCTTGGTAGCAGATTGATTTCATGGTTGAGCAAGAAACAGAGTTGTACATCATTATCAACAATAGAATCGGAATATGTTGCAGTAGCAACTAATTGTACTTAGGTATTATGGATTAAGAAAATGTTGAAGGACATAAAGGTAAAATGCGAAGGACCTATAATTATTTATTGTGATAATTCAACAACAATTGATATATCAAAGAATCCGGTATTTCACTTTAAGACTTAACATGTTTCTATCAAATATAATTTTCTGAAAGAGAATGTTGAATAAAAAGAAGTAAGATTGGTTTATGTGAATACTAAAGAGAAAATTGCATATATCTTTACTAAGCCTTTTCCTAAGGAAACTTTTGAATATCTCAGAGAGCATCTTGGGGTAATACCCTCACCAATAGAGACTTAGACAGTTGAGATTGGCATCAAACCGACAGAAAATAATAGAGAAACCTTTTTCTAGATTTTATGGAGGAGAGCTACTTCTCAGGGGGAGTAGTTGGTTATAACAATTGGTTATTGTAATTGGTTATATGAGTTGGTTGTATGTTCTGATATTGGTATTGCTTTGACATTTTATGTCAAAGGGGGAGAGATATCTATGGAAAAAATTTGTATTTAGGAAACATTATCCTTTAGGGAGAGATTAGTCATTAGGGGGGAGATTAATCAAATCAAAATACAGAGAGTGATCCTGGTTTTGATTTCTGGTATTGATCTATTCTAGAGATTGTTGGTTTTTGGTTTTTGGCATTCTGTTTTGGCACTTAGATGTTTTTCCATCTTGTGTTGCCATCAATGCCAAAGGGGGAGATTGTTGGTATTATGGATGTGTTGCATTAGTTTTGGCATTTATGCTAGCACTTATCCTTCTAGAGATATTTGGTTATATTGAACTGGCACATTGTGTTCACCGGCATGTTTAGTGACTTATGCACAGTCACCGGTATATTGTTCACCACTAGGTTATATTGTTCACCAGCACTGAGGATGACTTGTTATCATTTGGAGATCACTTGGTTATATCAAAGAAATGGTTTGGATAATTGGTTTTGGTATTTTGGTTATTGGTCTAATCGAGTTGACATATTTGTTGTTACTGGCAAATTGGTCTAGGTTATGGACTAGTATGCATTATCTATTCCAGATCAACACATCATGTTATGGAGATGATTTATTATTGTTGTAAATTTATTGAGTCAACATGATGCATCACATCTTGACTTATTTGTAACTAATTTTATTGTAATATTGTTGGTAAGCCAACATACACATTTGGTCTTAGGTTTTGGTATACATGCAAGATCTCATTTGCGAGATAATGTAATAGGCATGTAATGGTATATGATATATGGTTTTGTAACATGGTATGTGCGAATATTGAAGATCGTATGAGCAGACCATAGAGAAGGTTCAAGGAAGGTTTGAAGGTGATTATTAGAGCTTAACCGGTACTGAATCCAGCATTGGAGATGCTAGTTTGAGCAATACATTATCATTGGATTTAACCATCCAATTGTAGTCAGTGTGACTCCTAATTTTTGATTGAACAGTGAGCTCTAGGCGGTTGGCCTTTCTGCATGTGCAAACCTCATTTATATACACATACTATCTGCAGTAGTATCATCTGATTGTGGGTAAGGTTTCCCACCATGGTTTTTCCCCTTACAGGGTTTGCACGTACAAATCTTTGTGTTATGTGTTATGGATGTTGTTTCTCTTTCTATTTTATGCATTGAGTTTCACCGGTATTAATATTAATTACTAATCTGTCAACCAACATTAAGTTTTGTTTACTAGTATTATGCATCAATTTGTATTTGGGTTGAAATTATTAGAGAACTGATTCACCCCCCCCACTCTCAGTGGCCTCTTGGGTCCTAACATTATGATTTTTCCTTTAATGGTTCTTCACTAAGTTAGATCTAAATTCCATGAAAATCACATCTCTAGAATAAATCATTTTATGTGCTAATGGATTCCAAAGCTTATAACCTTTTACTTTCTGGCCATATCCTACAAAGATGCATTTCTAAGCTTTTGGATCCAATTCAAATCACTTCTCTTGAGCCACATGAACAAAAGCCTCACAACCAAAGACCCTTAAATTTGAAAATGGAGGCTTTTTACCCAACCAAATTTCATAAGGTGTTTTATCAATAAGAGCTTTTTAAGGATATCTATTAATCAAATAACAAGTAGTACCAACAACTTCTACCCAATAGCATTTATCTAGCTATTTTTGTTAGTGTATGGTCCATTCTTTATGCTACCCCATTTTTGGGGGAGTCTAAGGTGTAGTATTTTTCCTAACAATTCCTACATGTTTACAAAACTCATCAAATTCCTTAGAGAATTATTCATCCCCCATTGTTTGATCTTTAATACTTTTATCGTATAATCTAGTTGCTTTTCAACCAATGCCTCAAATTCCTTAAACATGGTGAAAACTTCATATTTTGAATGCATAAAATAAATCCTAGTATATCTTGAGATATCATCAGTGAAGGAAAGATAATACCAAGATCTATTCAAGGACTCAACATCCACTAGACCACATGCATCCAAATGAATAATATCTAAAAGTCTCTTAGCTTTATTAACTCCTTTAGGAAATGAATATCTATTTTGTTTACTAAACACAAAATTCTCATATCAATAACTCTTACTAGCAAAATAATTAGAAATATCTTCAATTACTTTCTCATCTAGAATGGTCTTAAGACCTTTTTCACCAATGTGACCCAATCTATGGTGTCTCAACATACATACATTTTTAGTCCTAGTTACAAAAATTGAATACAAAAAGTAGAAGCATGTAGCTTAAATAAAGTCCTTGTCTAAGATCCATTGGCTACTATGAAACTTCCCCTTACCAACCTACAACTAGACTTATCAAACACAATGTATGCATTCTATAATTATTTAACATTGAAACTAAAAGTAAACTTCTTGCAAGATCTATAATATGTCAACCATTATCAATGGAAACAATCCTCCCATTAATGAAATACAACTTTAGGTTTTCATTGCCAATAATGTTCACTCAGGTGTTATCAGTAAGAAAACATTCTCCTCCTTCACATCCTTTATACTCTAAAAACCAGTCCTTGTGAGGATTCATATAGTAGGAAGCACCTAAATCAATAAGCCAAGTATCATTACTAATAGGCTTAGTTGAAATAAAAAAAGTATCATAATCACTATCTATATGCGAGAAAAGTGGGTCGGTAGAACTCAATATGTGAAAAATGTTCCAAAAGACATGTCCACACATACACACAGGACTTCTTGATGCAAGCTATGGAGTAACGATGTGTTACTCAGCTTCCCAAGGTGGGTCCCATGGTTCTCTTTCTCACAATGTCCCTCAAACCAATGTTTTTGCTCTCAGATTACTGAGCAAAATGGTTTAGGGATGGCAAATGCAAGAACGAGGGATGCTTTGATAGTTTTAGTATGAGATGCATCCTAAGCTATACATGATCTTAAAATGCAATAAACTAGATTATAAGATGACAAGGTTAGTATAAATACTATCCTAACATGATATATTTTAGTCTACGATTGAGCTAAATGATAAAGAAATTATCCTAAATATGCATATTTAGACTAATTCCTGATTTCAAAGAGGCTAAAATGATGAGCATAAAAAATGATATTGAAAGCTTGAATGTATTTGAGCATAAGTGTGATACTACAAATTTGGATGATTTAAAATGGAGGAATGAGAGCTCTATTTATAGCAAAAACAGGGCAATGGATGGCCAGGATTGAAAGATTCAATCAAGGGTTGAGTTTGAAAGTTGGGGATCCACGTGCACAATTTGCACCAATGAAATGGTGACAAGTGTTAACATAGGGTTGGGTTGAGAGAAGGGGTTGGAGGCATTAAAGGTCTGAGAAGACCTCATGGTTATCTAGAGGGTAAGGGTCAAGCTTAAATTAGGATTACCCACTGGATTAAGAGTTAATCCAAGGATAAACCTTTGTGCAAATGATTAAGAGATAATCATGGTCAAAGCATTAAAGGCCTGATGAGACCCTTGGGTTGGGTGAAGGTTGAGTTAAAACAAATGTTTTAACCATGTAAGAAGGCTTGAGTTAACCATTAATGGTTATTGAAGACTTTGGGGGATTTAGTGGTTGAAGGTTGGAAGCCTTTAATGGCTATCAAAGACTTTGAGGAATTAAGTGGTTGAAGGCTTGAAGCCTTTAATGGTTATCAAAGACTTTGAGGTTTGAGAAGTGACTTCCCTTTGCTTAGGGATGTGACAAAGTTTAGAATGATGGGTGAGGCTAATTAGAAGTGATTAGAAGATTCTAGAAGGGATTAGAAAGGGGTTTTGGATTTTGCAAGTGGATGGAGGGATAATAGGATTTGATTGAAATAAAGTAATTTAATTCAATTTGGTTGCAATTTGGGGAAATTAAATAAATTAGATTTATTCAATTTTTGGATAACCATTTAATTAAATTTGAATTTAATTAAAAGTGGATAGGGGGATTTAATTGAATAAAATGATTTATTCATTAAATGGGTATAGTGGATTTTATTTAAATAAATTGAGTAATTTACTTAATAAAATAGAGGAATGCGGGTAATTTAATTAAATTGGATTTAATTAAATAGAGAAATGAACATAAAATGTTCATTTAGGAATATGGTCATTTTTATAAGTCTACATTTTGCCCCTCATTGAAGTGGCGTGTGTGCACATGTTATTTCAAAGAAAATGATGTGTTTTTGTGATTTATGATCAAATGCAATTTTTGTGTCGCTCTTATGATTTGTAAGTCATGCCCCGGATTTGATTTGATGTGTGATGCCCCAGATTCGATATTTTGATGGTGATGCCCCCTTGAGAGATGAATCAATATTTTGAAATTTTTTGATTTAATGTGATAAGTTGCTTGGATGTGTAGGATTTCATGCATGTGAAATGTGGTGAAATTGATTCATCTCCCGATAAGTTACAAATGTTATGGTATAGGGGAGACCGCGACCATATTACAGGTCCATTCGGCTAACCCTAATTTCATTTTCCTCCTATAAAAGGGGAAAAGGGCTTGAATTAGATTCATTTGTGCGTTGTTGACTTTAGAGAAAGAGAATTTGGTCTGCAGAGAAAATGCTTATTCCTTATCATAGACATCGTTTCGAGTGCGTTCGGAGGTACCGGAGACCTGCAGCGTATGGACCACCAGTAAGTCAACATTTTTAACCTTTTTTTGACTTTTCATTTGGTCGTTTTTAGTCAATTTTTGATTTTCAAATTTTGGGTTTAACGGTTTAGCGCGTCTAGGGAATAGATTAGTGCATACGAAGTTTTAAGTAGCGCATTGAGTCGAATATTAGGGGTCGCATCCGAAATAGATAGGATAGCGCATTAAACAAATAGGTTAGTGCATACATGTAGAATAGCGCATGGCAACCATCGGGTAGCGTGTCAGGTTAATAGGTTAGCGCATAGGGTAGACCTAGCACATAGGGGTCGCAGGAGTTCGCATAGGTAAGGGGGTTTAGTGTGTAGGGTTAACCTAGCGCATAGGGTCAAACGGGTAGCGCTTAGGAGGTGTAGATTAGCGCGTAGAGTCAGTCTAGCGCATAGGGTAGGTTAGGTGGCGCATGGGGGGAAAGAGTTAGTGCATAGAGTCAGTCTAGCGCATAGGGTAAATAGATTACCGCATAGAAAAAACAACCTAGCGCGTGGGGGAGTTTTAGTGCAGCAGGAGTCTATTTTAGCGCATTTGGAAAATTTTTGTGAGATGAACTGAAATGTAAATTTGTCGTGTCTGTTGGCCATGATGTTATGGATTTGTCCAGTATGAGCGTCGGTATAACTTGTTTTGATTTGCGATTTTTCAAGTTATGTATAGATATCAATGTGATGTTTTGATCAAAATATGATTTGTTTGCATGTTTTGTTTCAAGTTCAATGTGTGAAGCCTGAGTTGTGTTACAAGCCGATATGGGTTGGAAACTTGATTTGTGTTACAAGCTAATATGGGTGGGAAACTTGAGTTGTTTTACAAGTTTATGTGATTGTGGAGACTTGAGTTGTGTTACAAGTTTTGATATGGTTTTTGAGAACTTGAGTTGTTTTACAAGTTGATATGAAATGATAGGATTTTGAACTTTGATATAGATGAGCAAATTGTTTCATGTTGTTGATGTAAGTTTGATTTTGATATTAGATTTGTTTTGCTTGTTGACAGGAGCGATTGGGCGTGGTTTAGTCGTGGGAGAGATTTTCTAGACCGTGGACATTGATACCGTGGTTGTCACAGGCCGATCTCGATATCATCGAGAGATGCAGTTTGACTTCCCTCTTGGATATGCCTCAGTTCACTGTGAACCAAGGGTTACTGACAGCTTTGGCAGAGAGGTGGCATAGCGACACCAACACCTTCCATTTTGCCACTGTAGAGATGACAGTCACACCAGAGGACTGTTACAGGATCTTGTGCATTCCTGTAGTAAGTGCACTTCTACCATACGAGCAGTCGGAGGAGGGTGGGACAGAGGCATTGGGCCGCATTTTCCAGGATAGTACAGTCTGTGGCTATGAGATCCCATGGTAGGAGTTTCTAGACTTGGATTACGCACCACTGTCATCCTTACTAGCAGGGTTCATTGGTGGATTCCTTTGTCCTGATCGCAAGTCAAAGGGATTCTCGGTGGGATGGGGGCTGGTGTTGGAGGAGATGGTTACACAGGGGTGGAGGTTTTCATGGGGGTCAGCTATGCTGACCCATCTATACAGGGGCCTGCATGAGGTAGTATACCTTGGTTACGACAGTTTGTCAGCTGGCATGACATTATTACAGGTATGGTGCTGGGAGCACATTCTAGTAGCGAAGCCACTAGCAGAAAGGGATAGGCCCGTAGGATGTGCATATGCCTACGGATATAGGGGTCTAGTTGTCCAGTGTAAGCTGGGCAAACTAGAGCATTGGAGGAGGGTACTTGATGATATAGATACAATCACATGGTGACCATATACAGGATGTGAGGTGTGGGCAGAGGATGGGCTGGAGATGCCCTTTGTATTTATGACCAGGCACCTGATCGGGAGGACCCCGTTCATGATAGAAAGATTCGTGGTGACCCGAGTTTTGAGGCAGTTTGGGTGCCAGCAGGGTATACCACAGGGAGCTTGCCTTTATGCACAACGGTGGTAGGATGTGGCAGATTGGGGGCCAACCATTGATAGTGGAGTGGCGGTGGGGTTGGCCGGACAGATATGGGACTATGCCCCAGAGATTCAGGATGCGGGCATGATGGATGATTTTGCCCGATTGTTTGCTGTGCGGGCGGTGGCCAGGATATTTGATCCCGATGAGATGAGGCCATTGTTTGATTTGGATGAGGAGGAGGAGGACGGGGGAGACGATGGAGATGATGGGGATGATGGAGGAGATGGATGAGGGAGAGGAGCCAAAGGGAGGTGGGGGGAGAGAGGGAGGAGAGGAGATAGAGGTGTGGAGAGAGTGGTGCAACAGGGGAGGATAGATAGGGGGAGAGGTGGATTGGCTATCGGAGCCGGTGGAGAGGGGAGAGTGGGGGAGGTGCTAACTGCAGTGGGGGGTGATGATGAGCCTAGGCGACTAGCATAGAGGAGGAGGACGGATGTACTCCCACCTCCAACACCAAGGACAGGCCGAGTGGGAGGGGTTCCTCCAGCATAGGTACCACTACGGGTTTGGATCCCAGGTCATATGGAGGATGCACAGATCCGGACTCTACAGGTGACTGTTCAGCAGCTGCAGGCACAGATTTTGACCTATCAGCGGCAGATTTCTCAGTTGACCATTGAGCGAGATACCGAGATAGAGCGGAGGAGATGAGCGGAGGAGGTGGTGTCGAGCATGCAGAGAGCAGTGGCGGGTGGTCTTATGAGAGACACCCTGAGAGAGCTGGTGCTGAGAGCTCAGGAGGCAGAGTATTATAGGCGGCACTATGAGGCTGCAGTACGCAGGGATCACTGAGTATAGAGTTTTGCACAGTCGAGATCTAGTCGATCTCGAGATACTGGGTCGCGATCTGAGAGCCAAGGTGTTACGGGGCCACCGAGACAGGACCCGCCTGGAGATCCAGGAGTAGGGACATCTGGAGTGAGACCATCTCCATTAGGGGATAGTCATACTTGAGAGACATGGTCTCTGTTGTATTTTTGAGCATTGTTATTCTTCGTACTGGACACAGTGTTTTGACACATTTTGTAGATTTTGATCATTTTTGAGATATATATATGTATTCGGTGCCATTTGCTTTGATCATGTGATGTGTTTATGTGGATGCATGTTATGTGGGTTATTTTGTTACTTTATGATGATGCAATGTTTAAATGTATAATGTATGATGCAGGATGTATGCATTTATGTGGTGTGAGATGTATCTTGAAAATGAGATGTATGATTTTAGTATGCTGCTAAATGTATCTTGATATGCAACTAATTGTAAAATGATATGCAAACTAATGTGAAAAATGATATGCAAACTAATTGTTTTTGGAGCATCCTCATTTAGCATTTGCCATCCGATATAGCCATTTGTTTGCCATCTTTGTAGATATCATCATTGAGCATTGATTTGTTTAGGATATGTTGAAAATTTATACAAGCATAATGGTATAATTGAACCATAATGACCTGAGAAAAATTTACATGATATTTGATTTTGCAAGATAGCACAAGCTTCAAGGTATAATTGAACCAGAATGACCTGAGTGCGTATTGCGTAAATAGACAAGATTAGATCATTTGTATGCGTGAAGTGTAATCAGGCCTTCAGTGATATGCGACATATCACGTCTCAAGGCATGTATTCACATAGTACAAGTGATCGCCTCCCAGACAGAAGACTAAGAAAATATTGGAAATTCCTCATGATCTCTAGCTGTGAAGCATTTAGTGAGACAAGGAAGAGAATCCAATAATTCAAAAAGTTCAAAATGCAAAACTAGTCAAGATTTTATGCTATAATGCAACATTTAATACTTCAGAAAATCATCCATCCTTGGTAGTTTTGTGAATTGTTTTGTTTGGTTTTGCGATGAAGCACAATTTTTGTTGTTGGATGTCAAGTTGTTGAGTTTTGCAAATAGTCTTGATGTCATGAATGTTTGCAATATTGAGATGATTTAAATGTCCCTAGCTGAGTGTCCCTCTTGATGTGAATATGTACAGTGATTTCCAAGCCATGGTGGATTAGTGGTAAGAGGATATATATAGATAAACCAGGATAGTGACTACGCTAAGTATGTCCTGAATGGATATGTGCTAAGTGTCGGGCGATGGCTGATAGTGTTTGTATGGATAAAATGGTATGGATATAAATAGAGGAGCCATTCTTTCACAAGAGCGCCTGTTTACCAGGTTTTCACCCTTTGTTTTTATTGTACTTTTTGTTTTTGCTTTTTCTGGATATTTTGGGTGTTTTCCATGCACTAGGCTACTTAAGTGTAGTACCTCTTTAAATGGATGTTGTTAGTTGGTTCGTCGAGTACATCCCTTCTGAATTTGTGAGCTGATAGGCACCTAATCCATAGACTGATATGATAACATAGGGACCCAACCAGTTAGGTTCAAATTTCCCTTTCTTTTCCCGATCTTGCTGATTTCTTGGATTTTCTTTGAGGACTAGGTCACCAACTTTGAAGTTTCTGGGAATGACCTTGTGATTGTAGCTTCTGCACATGCATTGCTGATATGCTTTGAGATGAGTGTAAGCATGTTGGCGTCTTTCATCTAATAGTTCAAGTTCTTGCAGTTGGTTAACTCGATACTCTTCATCTGGGATTAAGCCTTTCAAAGAGACTCTGAGAGAAGGGATTTCTACCTCCAGAGGTAAAATGGCTTCTGATCCATACACCAATGAATATGGTGTTGCTCCGGTAGGTGTGCGGATGCTGGTTCTGTATGCCCAAAGTGCTAGATTGAGTTGTACATGCCAATCTTTGCTTGCATCATTTACCATTTTCTTTAGGATTTTCAAGATTGTCTTGTTGGATGCTTCTGCTTGACCATTGCCCTGTGGGTAGTATGGTGTAGAAAACTGATGTTGGATTTTGAACTTTTCACATAGTTCCTGTACGTCTTGGTTTTTGAAAGGTCGTCAATTATCTATGATGATTGAACTTGGAATACCATAGCTGCAGATTAGATAATTGAGGATAAAAGAGGCAATTTGTCTCCCTGTTACTGTGGTCATGGGAACTACTTCTATCCATTTGGTAAAGTACTCTATTGCAGTTATAATGAACTTGTGTCCATTTGAAGATGAAGGATGAATTTTGCCTATTAAGTCTAGTCCCCACTGACAAAAGGGTCAGGATGTTGTAAATGGCTACAGTTCCTGTGCTGGTGCATGTATTAGATTACCATGGATCTGGCATTTAGGACATTTCTTGGCGAAGTGGTATGAGTCTTTCTCCATTGTAGGCCAGTAGTATCCCATCCGTAGAAGCTTTTTAGCAAGAGTAGTACCACTTGAATGTGTGCCAAAAATACCTTCATGAAGCTCGTGTAAAGCAGAATCAAAATCATTACGATCAAGGCAACGAAGAAGAGTACCATCTAGACCTCGACGATACAAAGTATCAGCGGTAAGGGTGTAACGGGTAGCTTGTCAGATAAAGTTACGTTTTTGGTTACGGGATTGGTCAATGGGTAAGATATTGTGCTTGAGGTAGTCATATATTGGTCCATATAACGGAGAATCTGAACCAATCAAGGCATAGATAACCTGGGATTCAGAGTGGTCATAGGCGGGGGAGAACAGTTGCTCTACCAGGAACTCATAACGACTCTGTTGCTCTGGAATTTGTAGTAATGAAGTGATAGTAGCCATTGCATCAGTTGATTTGTTGTTTAATCTTGGTATTTGTTCAAAGGTGATGTGTACAAAATACTGTTTGAAGTCATCCACCATTCGCTTGTAGGGTAGTAGCTTGTCATCCTTTGTTTGATAGTCATTGTTGATTTGATGGATGACTAGTTGTGAGTCTCCATAGACCTTTAACTCTATGATTTTCCATTCTACGGCCACTTTGATGCCTATAACCAATGCCTCATATTTAGCCACATTATTTGTGCATGGAAACATAAGCCGATATGATCCTTGTATAGTGTGTCCTTCAGGAGTGATGAACAGAATGCCAACACCGGAACCATATTGTGTATAGGATCCATCAAAGTATAGGGTCCATTGTTTAGTAAAAAGAGCAAGAACGTCCCTGTCCGGAAATTCAATCTCCATGATGTGTTTGCCTGGTAGTGGTGCTTCAGCCAACTAATCTGCAATTGCTTGTCCTTTGATTGCTCATCGTTCTATGTACTGAATGTCAAATTCACTAAGAATCATGACCCATTTAACCAATTGGCCTGTAAGAGTTGCTTTGCTAAGTAGATATTTGAGAGGATCAATTTTTGCTACTAGCTTAATGGTGTATGCTAGCATATAATGTCAGAACTTCTGAGATGCGAAGACCACTGTTAGGCAAGCTTTTTCAATGAATGTATAGTTGAGTTCATAGCCATTCAATGTCCTACTGATGTAATATATGGCATGTTCCTTTCCTTGTTGATCTTCTTGTGCCAATAGTGCCCCAAGCGATATATCTGTTGTTGAGATATATAAAATAAGAGGCTTTCCTGCGATTGGTGGTACCAAAACTGGTGGATTCATCAGGTACTATTTGATTTGGTAAAAAGATTCTGCACACTTGGCCTCCCATTTGAAGGGTACATTTTTGTGTAGTAAATGGTTAAATGGTAGACTTTTATCTGCTAGCTGAGCGATGAATTGCCTGATTGATTGAAGTCGTCCTTGTAGAGATCTAAGTTGGCTGATATTTTTCGGTGGTGGCATGTCCATAATGGCTTGTACCTTTGCTGGATCTACTTCAATACCTTTAGCTAAGACAATGTAGCCTAGTAACTTGCTTGATATAACCCCGAAGACACACTTCTTAGGGTTGAGCCTGACTTGGAATTTCTCCAATCGATCAAAGATCTTTGTTAGGATGCCAAGATGTTCTGCTCTGGTGAAGGATTTAGCTAGTAAGTCATCCACATAGTCTTCCATAAATGTGTGCATCATGTCATGGAATATTGTGGTCATTGCTCTTTGATAAGTGGCCCCTACATTCTTTAAGCCAAAAGGCATAACATTCCAACAATACGTTCCCCAAGGATAGGTGAACGCAGTTTTATCTTGATCTTCAAGAGCTATTTTGATTTGATTATAGCCTAAGAAACCATCCATTAGTGAGAGCATTGTGTGGCCTGCTGTGAGATCGATAATGATGTCTATACTGGGTAGAGGAAAATCATCTTTTGGACAAGCTTTGTTGACATCTCTGAAGTCAGTGCATATTCTGATACTACCATCTGGTTTTGATACTGGAACGATGTTGGAAATCCATTCTGCATAGTCAATGGGTCGGATGAATCCGACGTCTATTAATTTCTTTAGTTCAGTTTTGACCATGAGTGCTACCTGTGGATTCATCTTTCATAGCTTTTGCTTTACTGGTTTAACTCCTGAAGAGATGGATAAGTGATGCATGATTAAGTGTGGATCCACTCCAGGCATATCAGCATATGACCAAGCAAAGTTAATTTGTTGTTCTTTAAAGAAGATGATGAATGCTGATCTTTCTCCCTCTGTCAGAGATTCTGCAAGGTGTATGTTTCTGGTTGCTTTCGTGGTACCAATGTTGATTGATTGAGTGGGCTCAATCAATATGGGTGATCGCTCATGAAAGTGCTTAGGAAGAGTGTCAAGTCTCCCATTGTTAGGTGCCTTAAAAAGGTTTTCACCCTCAGATGTGTCCTTTATTTCTACTTTTTTGTGATCTAGAGCTGCCATTGACTGGTTTTCAGCATCAGATCTTTTATTTGGTTCATTTTTGCGATTGAGACACTTGGCACCCCCTAGTTTGTAGACATCGTTATTGTGTTCACTGGTAGAGCCTGTTTTCGGATTTATGGTACATAGGTAATGGATAATGGATTCATCATTTGGGAAAATTGGTATATCATGGATTTCAGGTTCATCCCAGTCGATGAGGTTAGGAAAGACAAGTGGTAAGAAATCGTTAGGTGGATCAAGTTTGGCTACTGTGAGTGTGAGGACAGAATTTTCATCGTGAGTGTTCTTGGTTTTAAAGAAGTCTAGGATTTCATTGAGGTCTTCGATGGTATTATCTTCCACATAGACTTGTTCATAATGTTCCTATTCGCTTTCTTCAGCATCATAGATATTCTGTGGCCCAAACTCAAGAGGTCTATCTCTTGCGTTATGTTCTTCTTGGGAAAGAGATATAGAATCAGTATCATTAGGGATATCTGTAGTAGCATTGGAGCAGGTACCCCATTCATATTCATTGGAATCTGTTTCATAGGCATCATCCTAGATTCTCTCTGTGCTGTAAACTGGTATGTTGTATGGTGAAAACAAATCTTTGACAATAGATACCATTTTGATAGTTTTTGTTGATTCTGTGTTAGATCCGTCTTCTACTTTCTAGATTTGTTCATAGACTGTGCTTCCTCAGGGAAGAACAAAGGTATCGGGAGATGATTGTATTTGTTTTTGAGACATTGGTGTTTGAATATGAGCTACTGCTGCAGATAGGGCCTTTTTGTGTTTTAGAAGCTTTTCCTGATGTAACTTCTGATCCTGACGTTCCTGTGCCTTGCGGATTGTTTCTGCTGATTCAAAGAGTGCTTCCTGCCAGGATTCCTCTTTGTACTTCTTCTTTACTTCCATTAAGGTTTTGTAGTTAGGTGTGGTGGCCGTTTCAATAGGAACGTGAGCTTAGAACCCAATCCTGCTTTGTTTCTACTAGGTTGTGAAGGAAGATCTATAGGTTCAGTGACTCCTTCTTTGCGTTTCCCAATAGGTCCTTTACCACCATATCCCATTTGCTTCATGATTAAGTAGCCTTTTCCATATAGGTGTGTTGGTAGAACAAGGTCCAGAGCGGCTGCTCTATATCTTCTTCCTCATCTTTGTATAACTAGCTAAGAATATTCTTATCTTTTGATTCATGTGCCAGAGTGCCCAGTTGGATGAAAGTACCATCAAATTTGGTGATGGGCTGAGTGACCAGATGTGTTGATGTAGTAGGCAATCCATGAGATCTAGGTGATGTTGGCAATTTGGCCAAACATAAAGGCTCCAAAGAGTATTCTCCCATACCTTGGTCTTTGATTTGCATTTTCTATTTGAAGTCTCCCCATAAGGAGTCAGATTTTGCTGTTTGTTGATCTGATGGTTAAGATCGCTGCTTTTCTCTATTATGAGGAACCAAACTGTGTTGGGCTGCCCCCATTGTGTTGCAATGTTGAAATGGATTGTGATCAGCAGATATGGATACTTCTTGTCCATTATAAGGAAATTTTACACACTGGTGATATGTGGAAGGTACTGCTTGCATTTCATGTATCTAAGGTCGCCCTAATAAAATATTGTAGGTAAGGTCTATGTCCAAGACCTGACATACAGTATCCTTTTGTATTGGTCCCACTTGAATAGGTAATATCACAGTTCCTTTAGAGGACCTTTCCTCATCATCATATGCTTTTATGGTAATCTTCTTGCAGGGATCAATAGATTCTTCTAAGATGCCTAATGCACGGATAAGCTTTAAAGTACATATATTAAGGTCGGCTCCTCCATCTATTAGGACTCTTTTTACTGGGTGTTGCAAACAATGACTTCGATATGGAGAGGAGTATTATGTGGATGGATTAAGGAAGCATCATCATGTTCTGAGAAGGTAAGGTTATATGGTCCAGTCATATGGGCGACCATGGCTTGAAATCTGTCTGTATCCAAATTTTGAGGTACATTGGTTTCCAATAGCACTTGTTCTAATATGTCCTTGTGCTTTTGTGATAGTTTCAGTAATTCTAGTATAGATATCTATGCAGGAGTTTTGCGTAGTTGGCTGACCAAGTCATATTAGATTTTTGGTGTGGTAGCTGTAGGTGCAGTATGTCCTTTCAAGACATATTTCTAAGTTCGGGTTGTTACATTGACAAATTCATGATCATGCTAATCTCAGATGGTGATGACATTTACTTGATGATCTTTAGCTGATATGTGATTGATGGTGTTGTTGTAGATGTGATTAATACAAGCTTCATGTGTATCATCTGAAGTTGATGCTCCATCTTTGTTGTAATTTGGGAGAGGATTTTTGAAGGCTCCGTGATCACCATTTGTTTTAAGACCATCCACCATTAAGTCACCTCGATCAATCATGTCCTATACTATGTGTTTCAATCCCATGCACTCGTTTGTTCTATGACCCTTGTTGCAATGGAAATCACAATAGTGTGAATCATTCCACCAAGGTGGTTTGATTGGGGGTTCATAGTTGCTGATTGGAGGCAAAGAAAGAATTTTGTTTGCCAAAAGTTCTCTGAATGCTGATTCTAGTGATTGCCCCAGTGGTGTGAAGATATGCTTTTGGAAATTGTTCATGTTGTTGCGTGAATTGTTGTTAGGTCTTGGATTCATGTTTTTGCTTTGAGTATCGTTGGTGTTGCTTGCGTTGAGTTGTCCTTGATCAGTGTTTTGTGCATATGTGTTAGCATTTGGATTAGCAATTTTAGGATTTTTCATGTTTTGAGGATTTTCGGATAATGCAAGTACTAGTTCCTTAGATTTTGGATCATGTGTTTCATTGGTGCCTTCGTTTTTGTTTCGAGTCCAAAATCGAGATTTGTCAAGGTTGGTGTTGTTCTGGTTATTGTAATTTGATGAGTTGGTTCCTTCCTTGTAGAATTTGAGTGTTCCCTTTTTGACACAGGCTTCCTCTACTTGAATGCCATTTTCAATCAATTTAGCAAAAGATGGTATGCATTGAAGTTTTAGTCTGTAACTCATTTCACTATTCAAGTTATCGATGAAGATTTCTATTTTCTCCTTTTCAGGAATATCTCGAGGATATATGGAGACCATGCGTCGCCAGCGTTGAAGGAATACCATGAATGTTTCGTTGTTCTTTTGCTTGGTGTTGCAAACATCTAGCATGGTTATGGCATGTTGGATGTTGTAGGAATAGTGGGTTATGAATTTGTTAACCAACTCGTCAAATGATCTCACAGGCGGTGTAATTTTGGATAACCATTCCATGGTTTGCCCACCCAAGCTTCTAGGGAATAACCTCATTAAATAGGTGTCATCATGAGCAAATTCAAGGCTTAGTGTACAAAATTCTCGAACATGGTCTCGGGGATCACTTTTCCCATCATATTTATCAAATTTGGGAACGTCTGAGTTTGGAGGAAAAGGCACCATGTTCAAGCTTCTGTCAAATGGATAAAGACAGATTTCGTTCAAAGAGTACCGCACTGTTGTCCCTTGTTGCATATCCTGTATTTGCCTTTGCAACATTTGCATTTGTTGAGTAAGGGTAGCTAAAGGTATACTTTCTTGTCAAGGGAAAAGTTCTTCCCTTGTATTTGTTCTCAGCTGAAAAGGTGTGGTGAATGGTATATGTTGCTCTGGTTTTTCTAGTTCGGGTATACGCATTTCTGGTATGCGTTGTTCTAGAATGCGTTACTCAGGTATGTGTTGTTCAAAGTTACGAGTTTCTTCTTCTCTTTGTTGTTCATGATATGCATATTGTTGAGATCCAGTTTTAAAGATGTTTGAATCTAAATCTTTGGGAAGTTTAACGCCTTTACTTGTGAGCATGAGAAGATATTTTTCCTTGTCATTTTCCATGAGCCTTTCTACAAGCTTTTGGAATAAAGGGTTTTCCTGACATTCCTGAAGAAGTGCTTCAGTAATTTCAGGCTCTTTCAAGTGTGGAACTTCAAAAGGATTTGACAGTCTACAATTCATACTTGATTCTGCATGTATCTCGCTTTGTTGGTTCTTTTGAGAGCGAGTAACAGGCATTTTAGTAGAAACTTTTGGTGACGAAGGGGACAAAATCCTCTTCGATGTGTTGCTCGGGGGTGGGTGGTTCTGGTCGAGATGTGTTATGTGTGATGCACTCGTCAGGCAAGAATGTTGGATTGATCTTTCTGCTGCGGTTTATGGTTTGATTAAAAGCAGACTTTTGACAGTATGCTTTTGTTTTCAAGGGTTCCTTGTCAAATTCGCTAGATTTGTTTTGGATATAACGTTTGACATGATGTAGGAATACCTGATGAGATTGGAATAGTTGACGATTGATGTATAAAAACTTATTTCTCTTGATAAATTTGGAAAAACTAGGTTGTTATTTTTCAACGTGATGTTATGATAAAGGTTCTTTCTTCTCAGAATATGAGGATTAGTCATGCATGAGTGATTAATGGTTTCCTTTGATTGGTTTGGATTTAGTTGATTCTTGTTTTTGAAAATTTCAAATCTTACTCTATCAAAGTGAAGGTTTAGATGCCCCTTCATGACAAAGTGTGTCAAATGATATGGATAAAAGCCTCCTGATCTGGAAACTTGATTTGACAATTTGAAAGTTTTAAAGAAGTGTTTTGAGATAAAAATCCGTAAGATGGTAAAGGATTCTGTTGATACTAATGATGAAATTTCTGGATTATGATAGGAGAGACATCCTTTATGGCGCGATTTGTTTCGGATTCTGACAACATTTGTTTTGACACAAATTTAATGCAAGAAATAGTTGTAATAGTTTGTTTGTCACTCTGTTTTGATGAAAGATGATGTTGATGGAAAAAGGCCTTAAAAAATGTTTTTGAAAATTTCAAAAAAAATTTTGGTTTTGCTCTCTATTTTTCTGTTTTGGATCACACACTAGAATAGAGTCTACATGCGCTACTGAAATTCCTTTATGCGCTAAAGAATAACCACATGCACTAGGCTGCCCCCAGACACGCGCTAAAGTTTTGACTGTTAAAATTGTTTTTCTAGCTGTTGACAAAGCTATGCGCTAGCCTGGGTTTGTTACGCGCTAACTATTGGACTTTATGAGCTAATTTTTGGTTTCCACGTGCTAAGCTGTTGCTTCCACGTGCTAGATTGTTGTTGTGATGCACTAAAACATTTCAACACTGATTTGTTTTGAAATAAAACGCTACTTTTTGGACCCGACGTGCTAACTTGAGGTTTGGATGCACTAGCAAAAGTACCCCACGCGCTAAGAAGTTTCTCTTATACGCTAAATTGCCCTGATTGTTCCTTTGGTTGATTTTTGTGAATTTTGAATTTTTGCTATGAATTTTTCAAGTTTGATGGATGATTTTCTGAAGTAATAAATGCAAACACGGCATAAAAAGTACAATTATTTTTGCCTAATCTAACAAAAAGTGTATGTTCTGCGAGGATGTGTTCAAATCCCCAATGTTTTAACAGGTTTGGATACAAATAATACACTTCAGATAGACTCTTTAGTCAAGGGTCATAAATAACATCATAGCTCACTAGTCTTAATACTCCGTTAGCTCAAACAGCCGTGTCACTCCTAGAGGGCACCCATTTTTTTGCCTTTTGCCAGAAATTAACTCAAAGTGAATCGCTTCACAGTTGAGTAGGTATCTTGGGAGATATATGGTGAGTAATCTTGGGGGTGGATTCTTCCCTACCCTTGCACTATGATGTTATAAATGTCTGGTTACTGACTCGGTTCAAAGTTTCTATTTTTATGGTTCGTAATCAGGCTTCCCGTTTGGCCGTTAGTGATAAACTCTCTCAGGAGGCTTCCCAACCTTTAGAACAAAGGGTTTACGTATCTCAAGGATACTAGGGGAAGGCTAATTGTTGCGCACAACCATTGAAAAGGACTTTGTCACTTTCCACGTTTGATTATAGTGGGTTGGAATTCTTGGCGTCAAAGTCATTCCCCACTTAAGTCGTTCCCTTCACACCGGCCATAAACGGCTTTAAGAGTTGATTCCAACTCCTCGGAAAGGCAGGTCTGCTAAAGGATGTAAATGCTTGAAGTATAGAAAGCTGTAAGAGTGGTCTAGATTTTTGATCACCCAATTAAGGGGAGAGCATATTCCTTCCACTTTCGAGACAAAGCAATCAAGTTGGTTCTTTTTAGCCTTTCAATTTAGTGATTTGCTAAAACCTATGTGGAGATGTTGCTCCACAAAAACATGGTGTTTATTTTATCCTTTCAAGGCAATGATTTTTTGATCTATAAAAAGGAATTTTGGTCAACAAAAGAAATCGATCAAAAGGGGAAGATCTTCCCTCTTTAGTAGTAACTGACTCTGGACATGTGTGATTCTTTTACTTTGCAAGAATTTGAAGTGAATCCTTTTATGCATCAAAGGATGGTGAAGTTCATTTTAAATCCCTTTGTTTGCAATACTGAAAATTCTACTTGTTCCCTTTAAAGCCCAAAATTAAAATTTTGCCCTCCTAGGAAAAGCATGAAAAGATTGTTTTTTTTGTGGTTCGTTTTATAGCCCAAATAAGGTGAGTTCAATTTTTATTTTTATTTTTAACTAGAATTAAAAAGACTTTAAATTTTAACTAACTTTGAACAAGCTAGTAAAATTTAAACAATTTTATAGTTCTAAAAAAAAAAAACACTAAGCTCCTCCCTGCAATAAAGTGTCAGAAATCCTGCAAAATACCACCATAGTGGTTAGAAAAATAGAGGACTTTGTGGACTTCAACAAGTCTAAAATTTAATTTTCGGTTACAATTTTTTTTTGTTTCTGTCTTCGATGCACTACATAACAGACTTTATGCGCTAAAATATACCCTCAATGCGCTAAAATTAATTACCCACACACTACACTATTTGCTGAATGCGCTACTCTATACTCCGAAATCACTGCTCTGGTTTTCTTTTGCTTTGAGACCTACAGAAAAGTTGGTGATTTGATGCGCTAACTTATAAACTTTACGGGTTGGATTATGGACTTTACGCGCTGAACAGTGGATCGGATGCGCTATGCTGTTTACTGGATGCGCTAAACAGTGAACTGAATGCGCTAATTCATTTTTCCCGCGTGCCTGCAAAAGTAGTTAGTTTCAAAAATTGATTTGATATTTGGGGTCGGGCCCCACGGTGGGCGCCAGAAATGTATGCGGGAAAAGTGGGTCGGTAGAACTCAATATGTGAAAAATGTTCCAAAAGACTTATCCACACACACACACAAGACTTGTTGATGTAAGCTATGGAGTAACGATGTGTTACTCAGCTTCCCAAGGTGGGTCCCATGGTTCTCTATCTCACAATGTCCCTCAAACCAATGTTTTTGCTCTCAGATTACTAAGCAAAATGGTTTAGGGATGGCAAATGCAAGAATGAGGGATGCTTTGATAGTTTTAGTATGAGATGCATCCTAAGCTATACATGATCTTAAAATGCAATAAACTACATTATAAGATGACAAGGTTAGTATAAATACTATCCTAACATGATATATTTTAGTCTATGATTGAGCTAAATGATAAAGAAATTATCTTAAATATGCATATTTAGACTAATTCCTGATTTCAAAGAGGCTAAAATGATGAGCATAAAAAATGATATTGAAAGCTTGAATGTATTTGAGCATAAGTGTGATACTACAAATTTGGATGATTTAAAATGGAGGAATGAGAGTTCTATTTATAGCAAAAACAGGGCAATGGATGGCTAGGATTGAAAGATTCAATCAAGGGTTGAGTTTGAAAGTTGGGGATCCATGTGCACAATTTGCACCAATGAAATGGTGACAAGTGTTAACATAGGGTTGGGTTGAGAGAAGGGGTTGGAGGCATTAAAGGTCTAAGAAGACCTCATGGTTATCTAGAGGGTAAGGGTCAAGCTTAAATTAGGATTACCCACTGGACTAAGTGTTAATCCAAGGATAAACCTTTGTGCAAATGATTAAGAGATAATCATGGTCAAAGCATTAAAGGCCTGATGAAACCCTTGGGTTGGGTGAAGGTTGAGTTAAAACAAATGTTTTAACCATGTAAGAAGGTTTGAGTTAACCATTAATGGTTATTGAAGACTTTGGGGGATTTAGTGGTTGAAGGTTGGAAGCCTTTAATGGCTATCAAAGACTTTGAGGAATTAAGTGGTTGAAGGCTTGAAGCCTTTAATGGTTATCAAAGACTTTGAGGTTTGAGAAGTGACTTCCCTTTGCTTAGGGATGTGACAAAGTTTAGAATGATGGGTTAGGCTAATTAGAAGTGATTAGAAGATTCTAGAAGGGATTAGAAAGGGGTTTAGGATTTTGCAAGTGGATGGAGGGATAATAGGATTTAATTGAAATAAAGTAATTTAATTCAATTTGGTTGCAATTTGGGGAAACTAAATAAATTAGATTTATTCAATTTTTGGATAACCATTTAATTAAATTTGAATTTAATTAAAAGTGGATAGGGGGATTTAATTGAATAAAATGATTTATTCATTAAATGGGTATAGTGGATTTTATTTAAATAAAATGAGTAATTTACTTAATAAAATAGAAGAATGCGGGTAATTTAATTAAATTGGATTTAATTAAATAGAGAAATGAACATAAAATATTCATTTAGGAATATGGTCATTTTTATACGTCTACACTATCATCTAAAGACTTATTCATGAAAGCTTCAATACTCTTTCTCTCATTTCTACACTCCTTCAAATACTTGCTTTTTACCATAGTTCCAACACTTGAATTTTCTCCTTCCACGGGTCTAAGAATGTCCTTTTGACTTATCCTTCTTTTTATTCCCTTGGGCCCTTTTTATTTAGGCCTTCCTCGAACATGTAAGGAATCTTCGGGGCCACCATTCATTGTCTTTCTCCTCATCTCTTCTAAATGAAGTAAGGGAATCACATTGTCCATCTTAGGATTTGCACCACCACTACTTATGGCAACAATTATATTTTCTCAAAAATAAAGAAAAGGGAAAATTAGAAGAACACATATATATTAATATTCAATAATAACATATATTGATGCAAGCTACCTTAAAATCCAATTAAAAGCATTCAAATGTTCATTAATAGAATCACCATCACTTATTTTCAAAGGATACAAATGTATTTTTAGATATAGCTTGTTAGAATAACTCTCCATTTGATAGAAATCACCCATTTTCCTCCATCACTTGTGTCTAGTGTCTTTTGTGGAGAAATTAAAGAGAATAAAGTCATGGAAACACAATTGTATAGTTCCTCATGCCTTATTCTCTAAACTTTTTCACTCATCATTTGTTAAGGTATAATCCTTTGGTTTCTTTTCTTTTGAAAATAGAAACCATTGATCTCTCTCTCTCTTCTAGGAGATCATCAAATTTTATCTTCCTTATCTCTTAACTATTACCATTAAACTTCTTAATATCTTAATGAGAGGTGGATTCCATGGTATACAGTTCTCAAATCTGCAAAAAGCCCCAAAAAACAAAAGCTCCCACTAGAGTAAAAAACCTCCAACAATTATAGAGAAAGGTGTCCATCCCTCAATAGAACAATTAGATGTGATACCAAATGTTGTAAACACAAGGTAAAGAAATATTGAAATATGATCTTAAACTTTAAGTTATTGCAAAATTGAAACTAACGATTAACCATTAACATAGTGACATAAAAAACCAAATATACGTGGAGAATTTTTTTAAGAAAAAACTCCACCATAGAAAAAGAGACTATATTACTAATCCAATGAAGAATACAATAGAAATACCCTTCTCTATAGAGCTCTGTAAAACCCAATAGCACTTTGTTATCCTACAAACTGAATAAGGATGAATGAAGGACAATAGCTCAAGGCAACAATTTATAGGAGTTTGGCACCTCTCATGTATGTGCACCTATATAGGGATCATATCATAAATATAGTCACAAATATTGTCATAGAAACAATGACTGTCATAATCATCATAAATTCTTTTACAACTCCTGACAAGTTTCCAAACACCTCAAAATACAAAATTCTACGAGGGGTCACCTAACTATTTTGTCCTTTTCCTAGAGGTCAAATGATAAAAGTAACTTTTCCTTTACATGGTATCTTTCACCACTATTAGTTAAACGGTTTAACCTCCTATAGGTAAATTACAATAGATATTTATAAAAATAATAAATTAAAGGATTTACAAAGTTGATGGCACCTAAATCCTAACATTTGTTTTGGAACTCTCATTTCTTTGTCTGATGAATTTGGTGGGATGAATATGGATGCCAATGGGGCTCCTATCGATGATGCTACGAATGGTGGTACTCTATTGTCTGCCATTGGGGTTCCAGTGTCCTCTACTGCAAATCGGGCTACCCGTGGCTTGGTGTCTACGACTATTCCTATGTGCAACTCCTTGGCTTTCAAGGTGTTTGTTGACATTGAAAAGGAGATCATCCATAAATACTTTGTGTTTGGGTTTCATGGATAGATTTGCAGGTTTCAGGGCTTTTGGCTAAGCCTTCCTTAGTTGGACACTTGGATTTGCCAAAACTGGGAACCGATCTTAAAGGGTATTGTTAACATTTATCCTTTAGCCAAGGGTTTTTCCACTGCTAAATTTGAATAGGTAGAGGATAGATCAAAAAATTTATGTAACAATCCTTTCAGCTAGGAGGATAAATTTGTATTGATGTGATGCAGCTATAACTGGTAAAAATCCTCATAAGAGTCAACCGGCTTATGCAACGAGAGAGACACAATGCAACAACAA
Organism: Cryptomeria japonica; assembly: GCF_030272615.1. NCBI lineage: Eukaryota > Viridiplantae > Streptophyta > Pinopsida > Cupressales > Cupressaceae > Cryptomeria > Cryptomeria japonica. The sequence continues at coordinate 22,989,088 of NC_081407.1, forward strand.
ATTCATATAAACAAATCATTTTCAAGCCATTAAAATTCTAGAAATCATCCGATAATCATTAGATTATCATCAAAGAACATTCAGTAGTTAATCGGTTACATGCAAGCTTCAAGCCAGATACAATCCAATTGGGACACTAAGAATCAATCGGATCACAACATGTAAATCCCAATCCTTATTCTCCATTCTACTTTCTCTGCCCCTACAAATGTTTACATAATATCAGAAATGCAGGAAAATGAAATGTGTAATTAGGTCGGCCCTAAGATTTAAGAAATCTTTCCAGAAAATAACAGCGAAGTGATGTAGTTCAGCAGGAAGGTTGGCCACATGCCAAAAAACATCAAACAGGACCTGTTGACGTGTATTTTGTACACAATCATACACAGAATAAAATACCCAAGGGTACCTTATCCTCTCTTGAATAAAATCTCTAACTGCTGAAGATATCGCAAGAATCATGAAGGGATATTTCTGAGGTGTGTTGGCAAAGACGAAGCCAAACAAATAATTGAACATTTTCATTCCAAGTTTGGGACCGGACATGGAGCCAACCTCGCAACAGCTCATCAGATCCTGAGAGCAGGATATTACTGGCCTACACTTTTCAAAGACACATTTAATCATATCAGGACTTGCCACACATGCCAAGTCACAGCCTTCAGAGAAAGAAATCTGGCTATGCCACTGAATCCAGTGATTGAAGCTAGACCATTTGCCAAATGGGGAATGGATTTCATTGGTGTTATCAACCCCGCATCCTTAGCACAACACAAGTATATCATCACAGCTACTGATTACTGTACCAGATGGTCGGAGGCACAAGCTCTCAAAGTATGCACTACTGAAGCTATAATCAAATTCCTGGAGGAAAACATCATCACAAGGTTTGGATGTCCATATGCTTTTGTTTGCGACAATGGCTTGGCATTCACATCATTGAGATTCTTGAATTGGGCTTTTGAATATGGAATAACCCTCAAATTTTCATCAAATTATTATCCTCAAGGTAATGGGTTAGCCGAGTCAACCAACAAGAATCTACTCAGTGTTATCAAGAAACTGCTAGAAAGAAGTCCGAGAGAATGGCATACTCAGTTGAGATTTGCTCTATGGGCAGACAGAATCAGGACCAAGAACGCCTTAGGAATTTCACCTTATTTTCTGGTTTATGGACAAGACCCAGTTTTCCCCATGCAACTCAGGATCCCGACCCTGAGGTTTATTCAGGAATATATGGAAGACACTGATGCTATTCAAGCCCGATTAACATAATTAATGAATTTGGAAGAAAAGAGAGATCAAGCATTGGAGAATTTTGCAAAACACCAAGGAGTGGTGAAAAGATGGTTTGATCGGCAAGCTAGAGTCAAAGCATTCCAGATCTCAGATCTCGTCTTGTACTGGGATAAAGCACACGAAAAAAGAGGAGAACATGACAAGTTTGATAAGCTCTGGAAAGGCCCTTATCAAATTTCAGAGATTTTGGGAGAAAATGCATTTAGGCTGAAGACTTTAACTAGAGAAGACATCCCATTGCCTGTCAATGGGAGGTATCTCAAACATTATTTCCAATCCTGAGATACCCAAGGCCTTCCCTTGTACATAGTTAGTTTAGTTTTCTTTCGTTGTTTGTTTGCTTTTTTCCTCGCTTTGGTTTGCCTTTCGCTTTGTTTTTGTTCTTAGTTTAGGTGTTTTGTCTTAGGTTAGTTGTTTTGTCCTGAGGGGTATCCATTTGAAATTGGGTGATTTTGTTATGTAACACTCTGACTTCCCGCTAGGTTGTTGGTTGCATTTGGACAATCATGAGGTCTTTTGGAACTACAAAGGGAGTTTCTTTTAGTAAAACTTTGAGTCAGGACGTATTTGCAATGAAGCAAGATTAGCTTATTGAACTCATGTATTTTGTCCTCCAGTTATTATATCTTTTCATACTCATAATCTCTGACTCATTTTGTTTTCTAGGCAAAGCTGTGATCGGTGAAAAATCTAAAATCTGACTTCAGCGCCACCGCAATCCTCGAACCCTAGTGAGTTTTACTACTCACGAGCCAAAAGAATTGACGGAACTGAAAAGCAATATCAAAAGAAAAAAATGAGAAAATGAAAAATCAGAAAAATCAAAAGAAAAGAAAATGAGCTGACAAAGAAATATCAAATTGGCTAAAAGGGAATATACGAGTAACTCCATCGAGGCTATAGACGCCTGACTGGCAATGGAGCAATGTTCGTGAGCTTGTGGCGATAACCTCATCAGAAATATGGACGTCTGACTAGTAGCGAGGCTCTATCCAGGATGCTTTTGGAGTCCAGATAAACTACGTAACTTATCACAGGGGAACCTGGAGATCATGATTGTCTTGTCGAGGGGAATTAACTCATTTGCACACACATGGGTAACTGTGGACTTGATACTTTGTCTCAATGTGATGGTCTCTTCTTGTAAGTGTTTCTTAACTCCTGGTTTTGTTAAGGGAGGTTTTCTGAGTTTTCTTTAAGAAAGATTGATTCCCAAATGTTTTCCAACATTTCTCAGTGGTGTCGCCAGATGTTTTGACCATTTCACACATCGCCCCATTGAAATGGGGACCCCCTCTTTTTGCTCGGTTTTTGCCTGTTTCTCTTTCTGCTTTTAGGGTTTTGGGTTAGTGAGTCAGTCGTCTGGACTGGGGTTAAGCCTTAGTGTTTCCGTTTTGATGTTTTCAAGCTAGAATCCAGTCCAAATTTTGAGGATTATTGAGCTTCCTCTCGTAAGATGCAATTTTGAGGTAAGGTGAATTGTCAAGGGGTCAGGTGAGTCTGTCTGGGTTCAGTCAGATTTTTGAATGCAAGTCCAATTTTTGCCTAAATGTTGATGATGGAATTTTGAAATTTTGTTTGAGTGATTTTGGCCAAATTTTGGAAATTTTGATAATTGATCCCAGGCATTGGAAATAACCTAATTTTACCTTGTGAAGTAACTGAGGTCCTAAAAACTTGATATTTTGGCCTGTGGAAGCAAAATCGCTCCTGTCCCTCAGTCAAGGACAAGGGCGAAAATGATATTCTATGCATCTTGGTTATTAATTTATTTCATTTGTCTTGTGCAGGGTCGCCAAGAGATGCAGTTGAACGCGAATTGGAGGTTTTGAAGATTTTTAATCTCAAAATTGGCAAGTTTTTTAAAGTTTAAGGTCAAATCGCTCCTATCCTTCAGTCAAGGACCAGGGCGAAATGACTCACTTAGACTATTTTGACCTCATTTGGATCAAATTGAAGCGTCAAGGGTGTAATGGAAGGTGAAATCAACATGATAGAGCGCCAGGATTGAGTCATTTGCAATAAAAAGTTGAACTTTTGCCCTCAAGGACAAAAAAATCACTCCTGTCCCTCACTGAAGGACCGGAGCTTGAAATCCAAAATTGCCTTGTCCTTGAAAGATTTGAATGATTTCGTGATTTGAAAATAACAAGAGAGGTACATTTTATTCATTGAATATAATTTGATTGCACCTCGAAGGAGAGAATTGGCCCTAGAAGCAAAATCGCTCCTATCCCTCAGCCACGGACCAGGGTGAATTTTAATGGTAGCTCCCATCCCTCTCTCAGGGACTAGAGCGATTCTTCCACAAGACAAGTTTTTGGCAAAGGTGAAATGAGTTTTTAAGTTTGAGGCAAGTGAAAGGAGGCATAACGAATCTATTGAAGATCATTTAGAGTTTGCAAGACACCAAATGAAGCCCATATTTGCCAAGTTCGCTCCTGTCCCTCTCTAAGGGACCAGAGTGATTTATTCTCAAAACAAATTTCCCACCAAGTTGGAGCAAGGCTCACATTAAAGATAAGTGAAGGGGAGCATAATGAGCCCGTTGAAGACAAATTTGAAAGTTGGTAAAGCACGAATGAGCCTATAAATGAAAGTTCGCTCCTGTCCCTCAGTCAGGGACCAAGGCGAAATCAAGGTTATCTAATATTCCCCTCCAAGTTTAAGTCGCTCCAAGCCAAGATATAAGGTGGCAATGATGTTTAGAATGCCTCGAAGAGAAACCAAGTTGCAAGGACTACGAAAAGTGATGGAATTGGTCAAGTTCGCTCCTGTCCCTCACCAAGGGACCAGAGCAAAATGTCTAAGTATGCCTAATTTTGAGATGCCACTTCCATTTCAAATGTTCAAAAGGGAGTAAGGAACACCATTTTATACTTCGAAGGCAATTGCAAGTCGATATGATCAAGGATTAGCACAATGAACAAAAAATTTCTCCTGTCCTTCAGTCAAGGACCAGGGCGATATTCATGAAATCAATATTTTTCTTCCTAGACCACGCCAAGGCAAAGTTTCACAAGATCAAATATGTCTTTGGAAGGATGATGGACAAGGAACCAAATGTCAAAAGGTGATCAACTTGAGAAAAGATGGAAAATCGCTCCTATCCTTCAGTCAAGGACCAGGGCGATATTCATTAAACTAGTCATTTCCTTCAAAAAACGATAGCAAGGTGAAGTCATGCAAGGTCCGAAATGTCATTAGAAAGGTGATGAACAAGGAGTTAATGTTAAAAGTTGACAATTTGGAGCTAAAATACAAAAGTTCACTCCTGTCCCTCACCATGGGACCAGGGCGAAAATCACTCAAATATCAAATTTGTCTTGCAAAGAACAAATTAAATATGCGTAGAATGAATGGATGAAGTTATTTCTTGCCTTGTGACGTATGTTGGCAACCAAAATGATCAAAGATCAAGGAGAAAAGTAAAGTTCGCTCATGTCCCTCACCAAGGGAGCAGGGCAAAAATGGTTTGAGAGACATTCATTCAAAAGATTAAATCGATCAAGCTCAAGGTTCCCAATTAAGATGCCAATTTGGACGTAAGGGAAGTGACTTTGAATGTAAAAGGCTTGAAAATCAAGATCAAAATGCTAAAGTGCTCCTGTCCCTCTCCTAGGGACCAGAGCGATAAGGTTAATATCCATTATTCTCCCATGTTTTGGCACCAACATCATTTTCAAATCGCATTAAATGCTAAATTTTGATAAACCTTGATATTTTTTAATTAAAAATTTGCATTTAATGGGTGCACACAAGGCATTTAATTAATTAATTTTGCCTTTTAAAAATTGAAATAATTAATTACAAGGCATTTAATTAATTATTAATAAATAAAATTGGAGCGCTTGGGTTTTATTTTCTATATTTTGTAAAAGTCGGCCTCCTCTTTTTATTTAAAATTTATTTATTTGCAAAAGTCAGCCTATGGGGATTGAAGAGGTAAGCGCCTATAAAAGGAGGTGTGATATCTCATTTTAAATCATCATTTTATCATCCTTTCATATGTGATTTGGAAGACAAGGAGAAGTGCGAAATTCCATCCAAGGAGAAGTGCGAATTTTATTGCAAGTGGAGCGAATTTGTCCTCGAGGTGGCGAAATTAACTAAGGAGGCGCCTTTGCCAGAGGAGGATCACGTTGAAAACTTCAAACTTCGATTTTGCCTAGGCGAATTTCCTAATTTTGCATCTTTTTAGAGTTAGCTCTCAAGTGAGGTATGGTGAAGTCTTCCCTTGTCTTGAATTTTGAATCTTGATCGTCATATCTTAAATTTGAATTTTGAAATTTTGAATTTCTTGTAGCTCAATCGAATTTAGGAAATGATAACTCAAAGACTTATCATGAAGTTTCCTAGATTCAATCTCTAATCTAATCTATGTTTATACATTGCAAAATCTATTACTTATTATGAAATGTTGTGTAGGTGTTATGATGGCGACCACGAAGGCGGGAGCATCCACCAGTCGTCCAACTCTCATGAAGGAAGATCAGAAGAACGAAGAAGTGGAGACCAAGATCGTGTCAAAGTGGAGCAACATTGGAGATACCAACTTGGGCAACTTCAGTGTGAAGAAGTTTCGAGAGGTCCCCTACATTGGCAAGCCATCACCTGTCGCAAGAAGAATAATTGAAAGTGGCATTATCAAGGTGGCCGGCTTCCCTCCAGCAATCCAGTGCCATGAGTTGATGATCGAGTGTGCTCACCATTATGATCCACAGTCCAGATCGATAGTGTCCAAGGAAGGAGACACTTTTGCTTATCTTTCAAAGGAAGCTATCAGTGAAGCTCTTCACTTGCCAGAACATAAAGATATGATTTATAAAAGCATAGAAGGAGCCAGGTCCATGTATGAAGATGATCCAAACACTTGCCTAAGCATCATCAACAAGAATTGGTTACTCAAGAGTCGTCCTCGCCTGAGCAAGATTCTAAATACACCACATAGGATCGACTTCCAGGAGGAGTACAGAGATTTGATAACACTACTCAACCAAGTCACAGGAGCCCCTCAAGCCTTCTATTTTGAGAAGTGGATGTTCTACTTCATCCAAGTGATAGTTCAGGGAAAAGGAACGATCCATTGGGCTAGAATGATTAGCCATTGCTTGGACATACAGTTAAGGAGATTGAAGGCTACTAAGTCTTTCCACATGAGTTCATACATCATATATGCCTTGATCAGGAGCTTTGAATATGCAGGACTACCTCATAGAGGAGTGATTGGAAGAGGACCCGACGAGGTCAGAGTTTGTGATTCTTATGTTCACTTGCATCATCCGCCAGGGAGTAACTACAAGTTAGTCAATGATACATTCATGATGAACATCACCAAGATATTGCAAGGCAGGATTCACTACCGATTATCTCAGGACGCACAAGAGCTGGTGAAGAGGTATGGTGCATGGTTTATCCAATTCCAGAAATTTACATATATTAGAGTTCATGGATGTCCTTCAACCCCCTATATGTTGCTGAGATATCCGATAGACAGAATAGTGTTACTTGAGGTAACAAGACAGTTGGCAGCTTATGTGAAGGCATTCAGACACACACATGGAAGTGGAGTTCCTGTGGCTATCATATTGGGCAATTCAGTTGAGGTATGTCCTAATGCTCTAGCCATGGATGATGCAGAGAAGGAGTTAGCTTTATATTCATTTTCATTCTTTGCCTTGAGAGAGAGCTTTGATCCATATGGGTATATAGAGGAGACGGTCGGAAGAAAATATAAACATGAACCTCAGGTAGAAGACTTTGTGTTGAATCTCTTGGATGACCTTGAAGTGAAAAGAAAGATGCATTCTAGATTGCCTTTAGAATTCATCAGGAAATGCAAGATTTACAGTGTGGCCAACCAAGCTCAGGACAGTGGCAGACATCTCCAATCATCTTATGATCGAGAAAGCAAATCAGTGAGGCTAGATTGGAATGAACCCAAGGTTGTGGATCTAGATGCCTTGATGGCTCCAGTCTTGTCTTGTACTCACAGGTGGGTTGATGTGCAGCATCAGAAGTTGAGAGAGCAAGGTATATCAATGACTTTCACTTTGGAAGAGAAACCAGTTGAAGGAGGAGCAAGTGTAAGTGAGGGTAATCCTAATCCCAGAAATACAAGCGAAGGTAACCTTTGAAGTGTCAGTGAGGGCAATCCCCATCCAAGAGGCTCGAAAAGGAAAGAGAGACCTGAGAAAAGAGAATCTTCCAAGAAGAAGCAAGAAGCCAACCGAGATCGTTCATCTGGCACATCTTCTCGACCTGAGAAGAGGACACTTGAGATAGAGGAGTCTATAGGATAGGCACCTCGAAGGTCACCAAGTGGGTCTCTCCAAGCTAATGAGCTACATGAAGATAAGGAAGATAATGAAGTAACATCTCCTCTCAGGGAAGAAGAAACATTGCCCAATGAGATACAGGTTAGAGAAACAAGATCGGCCATCCCAGATTGGTTAAAGGAAAGACTTACGAGGGTGATTGTGATCAAAGACGAGCACAGTGTGATTGATTTAGAGAGCCTTGTTGGAGATTCTCAAAAGATGACAGAGAACAGGAAAGCTACTAAGATGTCCAAGATGATCAGAGATGAGACAGGATCCAGGAAATTGCAGATAGCTACACCGGCAGTGGACAAGTATGAAGGTGAGATACTCCTAGAGGAATATGATGTAGAGACATTTGAGTTTGGTCCACCCATAGCCGAACAGACGTTGGATGATGCCACTGATTCATTTAAGGCACTTAAGGACAAGCTTAGGGAAGAAATGGAAAAGAATAGGAAGCTTGATCGAGAGGTCAGTGCTTGGAGAGGCTACTTTAGCCATCTCAATCAGCCTTTGAGATGTCAGGATCTAGTAGTATCTCCTACACAGGCACTTCCCCTTGAATCAGTTGGTGAGGTAGAGAGAGTCAGGAGTTTGGTTCAGCTTATGAGCTCATGGATTGACAAATCCCATACAGTTGCTATTGAATTTGCAACAAGGATGATGCAGACCATTCACCGACCTATTCAGGTTCTTGAGGTCATCCACAACTTGATGATAACTATAGCTACTTTTGCTCATACTAAGGATGTTATCATTCCTGTCCCGCAAGTAATCAGACAAACATCAAGGAAGGTTCTAGTGCAAGAAAAGATAATGGATGGAGGACCTCATATTTTACTTCAGTGGTCGACTTTACTCTAGATGAAGGAAGTTCTCTTCGAGGACATCAGTACTAGATGCAATCATGTTGAGGAGGTTATCCACCCGATCCAGGACAGAGTGTTTGAGGTACTACGTACTATTCTTGGCAGGAGGATCGAAGTTGAGATAGATGTGGATTTGCAAGAATTAGAGGATAGAGTCAAGGTCATCTTTTGCAAAGATGAGAATGTTATTACAAATGAGCAACAAGATCAGATGTTTGCCACCATGCTCCTGATTAAGAAGACCAAGGAACTTGAACCTGAATGGGACGCTACTCTTCTCAAGGCATTTGATCAGGTCATCCACTTAGAAGAACGAATGAAGAATCTTCATGAGATTCCAATTGCTGAGATCGAAGGAATCGTGTCTAGATTCATTGCATATGCTAAAAAGGAGCATTGGAAAGGGAACAAGATTCTAGATGAGAGGTTGTTATAGATGATGTGGCACCTTAATTGTCATTGGTCTATGTCTCCTAGATTTTTGTGCCAAATTTAATATTTGGCTATGCATTTAATGTTGTGCAATAAAAGGGGAACTTTTGTAATAAAACCCTAATTAGGGTTTAGGTGTCATAATCTTGGCCATTGATCTTCTTTTTGATCTGGATCGTTCATTGTAATTGAGGATGCTATACATACCCTCATTTCTTTTCATTTTGTAACTAGAACTAGAAACTAGAGATTAGATATCAGCATTAGTGATTAGAGATTAGCAATTTGATAGAAGCAAGTATTTTGTAGCAAGATTGAGCTTTGAAGAAGGAATTTCAAACAATTGTTGTTCATGATGGCTTTGAGATCAATAAAATATTGAAGTTATGGTGTTTTATTGCAATTCTTATGGTTATCTTCATGGTTGTTTGTTGTCTTGAATCATTCTCAATCAAAGTAGTGTTTTAATTTGAAGGACAAAGTGTTGGACTTGATCGTCGGTGAGATTCACTTTCCAAACCACTAGCTTCTTGCTGATTGTAGGAATGCCTTGCGTGGTCAACTGGATCAACCTGAATCACTTAAACTTTCAATCATTGTTGTATCTTGGATATGTGCCTTCGTGGTAGTGTCCATGATCCTTGATGAATTGAAAAATCATTTGTTACCTTAGAAGATCGCATCAATTTCAATTGAGTTGTTATTTTATGACAATATTGAAGTTGGTATAATCTCACCAAGTCTCGTCCACATTGAGTCATTCTTAGGATTAGATTAGACTAGATCCCTTGCAAGCCCTACTATTTTGATCTTTTTTTTGAGAGCTTGTTAGTATTAGGAAACCCTGTTCCTGTAGTTCGGATTTGGCGTAAGACCCCTTGATGAAACAGTAATCACAACGTCCACTGGTGCTTATCCACACGTAGAGACCCTACTTAAAAGAACATTGAAGTCACCCTAACTGATCCTTCTTGCGATATCTTCAGTAGTTAGAGATTTTATTCAAGAGAGGATAAGGTACCCTTGGGTATTTTATTCTGTGTATGATTGTGTACAAAATACACGTCAACAGAATTGGTGCTAGAAGGAGGGCTTGCTCACTTTTTGAACCAAATAATCCGAAGGAATAGTACTATCCAGAAAATTTACCAAAAAAAAAAAGAGAAGAATACATTTCAAACATGATCATGAATCATGATGGTGTTGCCACATGAGGGATTAAATCAAGTAGTGCAACCTAATTTGCAGATAGGCGACATTCAAGAAGATATTGTTTCAGGATTGAATCACCTAGTGTGGAACGTAAGGAGAAGCGAAGCTTAGTATACCAGAGTGAGAATCATCTTGGAACAAGAAGAAGATAGGGCTGAAGAACACCAAAGAGTCGTAGCTAGAGAGCTCCACAATCAAAGGAACCTACAATAATCTTCGCAAGACTTCACGCTAGATCGCATTGGTTCTTTCTCACCCAAGAAACATCAAAGACTATTAAGGTCAACACCAGGTATCAAGAATCTAAGTGAGCTTCAATTTACTTCAAAGACGAACCGAGTCAAAAGAGAAGATACTCACAAGGAATTTGAACTAAAATTGGAGGAATCCCCTGAGTCATCACAAGCTCCGTCTCTTCAAGAACAAGTACAAGAAGCGATTCAAGCAAGTATCCAAGCAATTTCTCAAACAAAGGGCCAGGCTAGTTCATCAAGCCCCTAGACAAACTTCCAAGCCTCGAAGAGTACAATGGCACACCATGCTCCTCCTCCTCCTCCTCCTACTCATGCACTTAATGGCGCAACGTGGCTAATCAACAATCCATCACCATTGGAATTTGCAGTCTATCACGATATGCCAAAGAATCTAGAACACTTTTGTTCCAAATTCAATGTCAGTGATTTCAATCGTACAGCGGAGGATCATATCAAGATGTTCGAAGACCATCTTCGTAATAGACAAATCGAATATGGAGATGTAGCATGTAGGTTTTTTCCCTACTCATTAGGAGAAGAGGCGTACTTTTGGTTCATTCATTTGCCTATAGGATCAATTAGGACTTGGGACGCAATGAAAGATGCATTGATTGCCAAGTTTGGTATACCAACCACACCAGCTGAGTTGTATAGACAATTTGTTGAGGTCCAAAGGAGAGAACATGAGCCAATCACTTCTTTCAACAACAGGTTTCATTGCGCATACACGATGTTACGACATCCTTATCTCATTGCGGACCCAAGGGAAATCTACTATGGGGCTTTAGATCATCTCACTACTATGTTTGTAAGGACACATCCTATCCCAAATGATCTAAACGCAGCATATGCAAAGGCTATTGAAGTTAGTAAGCATATGGGACAGAACAACATCTGGCGACCCACTTTCCTCTTCTTTCTCCTAGTTCATTCTACATGAGAAGAGTCTTGACTGCTGCATCTGGCACTATTGCATAAATTTTGGCCCTTAGGAGGTAATGTCTGAACTTTTTAACAGCCTTTACCAGTGCGTATGCTTGTTTCTCAACATTGGGATATCTGAGTTCTGCATCTTTCAGCGGGATGCTCATGAATGCTATTGGATTCTCGTCCCTTTCTTCACTTCTCTGGGTGAGAATAGCAGCACAAGTGTAGTTAGAAGCAAAGGAATATAGATAGAAGGGCTTGAGGTAATTAGGACTGATCAATACTGGTGCTTCTGCGATTTCCATCTTTATCTCCTCGAATGCCCTTTTGGCTAGTGGTGACCATTCGATCTTTACGTCCTTCTTTAGCATCTCGTTCAAAGGTCTGATTATTTCAGCAAATCCAGTAATGAATTTTCTGACAAAGTTGATATTGCCAAAAAATGATTTGAGTTCCTTCTTACTAGCTGGCAAATTGATAGTGGATATAGCTTTTACTCTTTCTAGATCGATGGAGATTCCTCTTTCTGAAATGACATGTCCTAAAAGTTTTCCTTCTATTACCCCAAACATGCATTTCTTCAGGTTGAGAGATACACCATATCTTCTGCACCTTTGGAAGACTCTTCTTAAGTCATCCACATGATCTTCTCTTTGCCTGGAGAAAACTGTGATATCATCCATATATATAATAATGCATTTTCCAATCAAGTCCCTGAAAGCGATATCCATGGCTCTCTGAAATGTGGCCCCGACATTGATAAGTCCAAAAGGCATTCTCTTGTATGCAAATGTTCCCCACTTGGTGGTAAATACAGTCTTTAGTCAATCTTCTGGTTCGACTAGAACTTGGTTGTAACCTGAATATCCATCCAGAAAAGACATCATCTGTGACCCATTGACAATTTGCAATACTTCATCTAGTGATGGTAGCGGATAATTGTCCTTTTCTGAAGCTTGGTTGACATTTCTGAAATCAACACACAATCTAATTTCTCCATTTTTCTTTCTGAAAGGAACCAGGTTGGCGACCCACGTCGAATGTCTTACCGGGAAGATGATCTTAATTATTTCAATTTTTAAAAGGCAAAATTAATTAATTAAATGCCTTGTGTGCACCCATTAAATGCAAATTTTTAATTAAAAAATATCAAGGTTTATCAAAATTTAGCATTTAATGCGATTTGAAAATGATGTTGGCACCAAAACATGGGAGAATAATGGATATTAACCTTGTCGCTCTCGTCCCTAGGAGAGGGATAGGAGTGCTTTAGCATTTTGATCTTGATTTTCACGCTTTTACGTTCAAAGTCACTTCCCTTACGTCCAAATTGGCATCTTAATTGGGAACCTTGAGCTTGATTGATTCAATCTTTTGAATGAATGTCTCTCAAACCATTTTCGCCCTGGTCCCTTGGTGAGGGACAGGAGCGAACTTTACTTTTCTCCTTGATCTTTGATCATTTTGGTTGCCAACATACATCACAAGGCAAGAAATAACTTCATCCATTCATTCTACGCATATTTAATTTGTTCTTTGCAAGGCAAATTTGATATTTGAGTGATTTTCGCCCTGGTCCCTTGGTGAGGGACAGGAGCGAACTTTTTTATTTTAGCTCCAAATTGTCAACTTTTAACATTAACTCCTTGTTCATCACCTTTCTAATGACATTTCGGACCTTGCATGACTTCGCCTTGCTATTGTTTTTTGAAGGAAATGACTAGTTTAATGAATATCGCCTTGGTCCTTGACTGAAGGACAGGAGGGATTTTGCATCTTTGCTCAAGTTGATCACCTTTTGACATTTGGTTCCTTGTCCATCATCCTTCCAAAGACATATTCGATCTTTTGAAACTTTGCCTTGGCGTGGTCTAGGAAGAAAAAGATTGATTTCATGAATATCGCCCTGGTCCTTGACTGAAGGACAGGAGCGATTTTTTGTTCATTATGCTAATCCTTGATCATATCGACTTGCAATTTCCTTTGAAGTATAAAATGGTGTTCCTTACTCCCTTTTGAACGTTTGAAATGGAAGTGGCATCTCAAAATTAGGCATACTTAGACATTTCGCTTTGGTCCCTTGGTGAGGGACAGGAGCGAACTTGACCAATTCCATCACTTTTCGCGGTCCTTGCAACTTGGTTTCTCTTCAAGGTGTTCCAAACATCATTGCCACCTTATATCTTGGCCTGGAGCGACTTAAACTTGGAGGGGAATATTAGATAACCTTGATTTCGCCCTGGTCCCTGACTGAGGGACAGGAGTGAACTTTCATTTATAGGCTCATTCGTGCTTTACCAACTTTCAAATTTGTCTTCAACAGGCTCATTACGCTCCCCTTCACTTATTTTTAATGTGGGCCTTGCTCCAACTTGGTGGGAAATTTGTTTTGAGAAGAAATCGCTTTGGTCCCTTGGAGAGGGACAGGAGCGAACTTGGCAAATATGGGCTTCATTTGGTGTCTTGCAAACTCTAAATGATCTTCACTAGATTCGTTATGCCTCCTTTCACTTGCCTCAAACTTAAAAACTCATTTCACCTTTGCCAAAAACTTGTCTTGTGGAAGAATCGCTCTGGTCCCTGAGAGAGGGACGGGAGCTACCATTAAAATTCGCCCTGGTCCTTGGCTGAGGGACAGGAGCGATTTTGCTTCTAGGGCCAATTCTCTCCTTCGAGGTGCAATCAAATTATATTCAATGAATAAAATGTACCTCTTGTTATTTTCAAATCGTGAAATTGTTCAAATCTTTCAAGGACAAGGCAATTTTGGATTTCAAGCTCCGGTCCTTCAGTGAGGGACAGGAGCGAATTTTTTGTCCTTGAGGGCAAAAGTTCAACTTTTTATTGCAAATGACTCAATCCTGGCGCTCTATCATGTTGATTTCACCTTCCATTATGCCCTTGACACTTCAATTTGATCCAAATGAGGTCAAAATGGTCTAAGTGAGTCATTTCACCCTGGTCCTTGACTGAAGGACAGGAGCGATTTGACCTTAAACTTTAAAAAACTTGCCAATTTTGAGATTAAAAATCTTCAAAACCTCCGATTCGCGTTCAACTGCATCTCCTGGCAACCCTGCACAAGACAAATGAAATAAATTAATAACCAGGATGCATAGAATATCATTTTCGCCCTAGTCTCTGACTGAGGGACAGGAGCGATTTTGCTTCCACAGGCCAAAATATCAAGTTTTTAGGACCTCAGTTACTTCACAAGGTAAAATTAGGTTATTTCCAATGCCTGGGATCAATTATCAAAATTTCCAAAATTTGGCCAAAATCACTCAAACAAAATTTCAAAATTCCATCATCAACACTTAGGAAAAAATTGGACTTGCATTCAAAAATTTGACTGAACCCAGACAGACTCACCTGACCCCTTGACAATTCACCTTACCTCAAAATTGCATCTTACGAGAGGAAGCTCAATAATCCTCAAAATTTGGACTGGATTCTGGCTTGAAAACATCAAAACGAAAACACTAAGGCTTAACCCCAGTCCAGATGACTGACTCACTAACCCAAAACCCTAAAAGCAGAGAGAGAAACAGGCAAAAACTGAGCAAAAAGAGGGGGTCCCCATTTCAATGGGGTGATTTGTGAAATGGTCACAACATCTGGCGACACCACTGAGAAATGTTGGAAAACATTTGGGAATCAATCTTTCTTAAAGAAAACTCATAAAACCTCCCTTAACAAAACCAGGAATTAAGAAACACTTACAAGAAGAGACCATCACATTGAGACAAAGTATAAAGTCCACAGTTACCCATGTGTGTGCAAATGAGTTAATTCCCCTCAACAAGACAATCATTCAGGAGCTTCTAGTAATGTGATGCCCCTGGCTGTCTATCAAAGACTAGGTATAACTCCCGCTCCTACCAAAAGAAAGGTCACTCAGCTAGACAAGATAGAAGTTCCAGTCATGGGCGAGTTGAATAACATCCACATGCAATTAGCCACGGACCCGAGGGTTCAAAATTTCATAGACATATCAGTAGTGGATATTCCAGATTCATATGGGATGCTCCTGAGTAGAGATTGGTCACGAAAATTGAATGGGTATGTGTCGATGGATTTCGCACATATGTGGCTACCATGGAGAGGAGTCCCAAACCAAATCAAGATCGACAGCACCCCAAGATTGAGACTTATGATACCTGAGTATGGGGAAGACAATGAGGTCCTGTTTTTAAAATCCGATCTAGGGACATACAAACCTAAAGTAGGTGAGGTCCTGATGATACAAAACATACAAGATAAAGACGACCAGCAAGAAGTAATGGAGTCTACAGAAATTGTCATCGAAAGTGATCAAGGATCCGACCAAGAGGATGATGGAATGTTTGAAAATTTCAGAAGATTCGTACATAGAAACATACAACAAAGTGTGCAACTTGGTAACTTGGCGTCCGTTCGAGATCTGCTCCTTCCCAACTGGTGTAGGATACATAATGCTGTCCATTCAGAACTATCTTGTGCTTTATGTCAGACCGCATTAGAACAAGTATACAAAAGAGCCCCGCAGACGTTGATTATAGAAGAAGTTCAAGATTTAGAGGTGGAAAGCTCTTCAGGAGATGAGAGTCTATCCGACACATCAACTGAAAGTCAAGGAGACTTGGAGATGAAAGATCAAGGAAATACAATATGGACATTAAGATTTGATGGGTCTAAGTCTAAACAAGGATCTGGGGCTGGTTACGAATTAATTAGCCTGACAGGAGAAATGTACCTTGCCGCTCACAGATTACAATTTCCTTGCACCAACAACGTAGCTGAATATGAATCTTTGATTCATGGGTTATTGCTAGCTATTAAAAAGAAGGCAAAAAAACTACAAGTATATGGAGACTCAAAAATAGCTATAAGGCAAATCAGGAAGCAGTATGTCTGCCATGACAAAAGGTTGACCAGATACAGAAACCGAGTTTGGGACCTCATTGAAAGTTTTGAGGCCTTCAACATCAATTCTATATATAGGCATCAAAATCAAGTGGCCAATTCCCTTGCGCAAGCCGCCAGCTCGTTGATACCATTAGCGATGGACAGATTGAAGAAGTTCACAGTTGAATTAACATAAGTCCCTTCGGTCCCGGATAACATCACCAATTTTCAAGTTTTTGAAGATGACAAGCACATATTGGATTTCTTAACCAACACAGATGTCTTCCTAGCCCAGATCATTGATGAAGAAGAAGCGGGAGAAGCAAAATTTGATGTCGAAGGAGTTCTGAATTTAAAGACAAACACTATTCCAAAAGGAATAGTAGAATTAGAAAGAATTTTTGATCCTGACAAATTGAAGGAGATGAAGAACCACAACATGGAAGGGAACATGTGCGACTCCGTCAACGTAGGTGATGACATACAAACTAAGAATGTGTTTATTGGTAAGTCCTGCACCGCAGCCGAAAGAAATGGGATCCTAAAAAACATGAGAGATTTTCCAGATGTCATAGCATGGAGTTATGAAGATCTCAAGACTTATGACACTACAATTATTACCCACACAATCCCTTTGAAGCCAAGAAGTAAGCCATTTAGGCAGAGGCAGAGACCAGTTAATCCTTTGTTGGAACCCCTGATATATCAAGAAGTTAAGAAACTGCTCTCAGCCAAGATCATCTTCCCGGTAAGACATTCGATGTGGGTCGCCAACCTAGTTCCTGTCAGAAAGAAAAATGGAGAAATTAGATTGTGTGTTGATTTCAGAAATCTCAACCAAGCTTCAGAAAAGGACAATTATCCGCTACCATCACTAGATGAAGTATTGCAAATTGTCAATGGGTCACAGATGATGTCTTTTCTGGATGGATATTCAGGTTACAACCAAGTTCTGGTTGAACCAGAAGATCGACTAAAGACTGCATTTATCACCAAGTGGGGAACATTTGCATACAAGAGAATGCCTTTTGGACTTATCAATGTCAGGGCCACATTTCAGAGAGCCATGGATATCTCTTTTAGGGACTTGATTGGAAAATGCATTATTATATATATGGATGATATCATAGTTTTCTCCAGGTAAAGAGAAGATCATGTGGATGACTTAAGTAGAGTCTTCCAAAGGTGCAGAAGATATGGTGTATCTCTCAACCTAAAGAAATGCATGTTTGGGGTAACAGAAGGAAAACTTTTAGGACATGTCATTTCAGAAAGAGGAATCTCCATCGATCCAGAAAGAGTAAAAGCTATATCCACTATCAATTTGCCAGCTAGTAAGAAGGAACTCAAATCATTTTTTGGCAAGATCAACTTTGTCAGAAAATTCATTACCGGATTTGCTGAAATAATCAGACCTTTGAACGAGATGCTAAAGAAGGACGCAAAGATCGAATGGTCACCACTAGCCAAAAGGGCATTTGAGGAGATAAAGACGACAATCGCAGAAGCGCCAGTATTGATCAGTCTTGATTACCTCAAGCCCTTCTATCTATATTCCTTTGCTTCTGACTACACTTGTGCTGCTATTCTCACCCAGAGAAGTGAAGAAAGGGACGAGAATCCAATAGCATTCATGAGCACCCCGCTGAAAGATGCAGAACTCAGATATCCCAATGTTGAGAAACAAGCATACGCACTGGTAAAGGCTGTTAAAAAGTTCAGACATTACCTCCTAAGGGCCAAAATTTATGCAATAGTGCTAGATGCAGCAGTCAAGACTCTTCTCATGCAGAATGAACTAGGAGAAAGAAGAGGAAAGTGGGTTGCTAGATGTTGTTATGTCCCATATGCTTACTAACTTCAATAGCCTTTGCATATGCTGCATTTAGATCATTTGGGATAGGATGTGTCCTTACAAACATAGCAGTGAGATGATCTAAAGCCCCATAGTAGATTTCCCTTGGGTCCGCAATGAGATAAGGATGTCGTAACATCATGTATCCGCGATGAAACCTGTTGTTGAAAGAAGTGATTGGCTCATTTTCTCTCCTTCGGACCTCAACAAATTGTCTATACAACTTAGCTGGTGTGGTTGGTATACCAAACTTGGCAATAAATGCATCTTTCATCGCGTCCCAAGTCCTAATTGATCCTATAGGCAAATGAATGAACCAAAAGTACATCTCTTCTCGTAATGAGTAGGGAAAAAGCCTACATGCTACATCTCCATATTCAATTTGTCTATTACGAAGATGGTCTTCGAACATCTTGATATGATCCTCCGCTGTACGATTGAAATCACTGACATTGAATTTGGAACAAAAGTGTTCTAGATTCTTTGGTATATCGTGATAGACTGCAAATTCCAATGGTGATGGATTGTTGATTAGCCATGTTGCGCCATTAAGTGCATGAGTAGGAGGAGGAGGAGGAGGAGCATGGTGTGCCATCATACTCTTCGAGGCTTGGAAGTTTGTCGAGGGGCTTGATGAACTAGCCTGGCCCTTTGTTTGAGAAATTGCTTGGATACTTGCTTGAATCGCCTCTTGTACTTGTTCTTGAAGAGACGGAGCTTGTGATGACTCAAGGGATTCCTCCAATTTTAGTTCAAATTCCTTGTGAGTATCTTCTCTTTTGACTCGCTTCGTCTTTGAAGTAAATTGAAGCTCACTTAGATTCTTGATACCCGGTGTTGACCTTAATAGTCTTTGATGTTTCTCGGGTGAGAAAGAACCAATGCGATCCAGCGTGAAGTCTTGTGAAGATTATTGTAGGTTCCTTTGATTGCGGAGCTCTCTAGCTGCGACTCTTCGGTGTTCTTCAGCCCTATCTTCTTCTTGTTCCAAGATGATTCTCACTCTGTTATACTCAGCTTCACTTCTCCTTACGTTCCACGCTAGGTGATTCAATCCTGAAACAATATCTTCTTGAATGTCGCCTATCTGCAAATTAGGTTGCACTACTTGATTTAATCCCTAATGTGGCAACACCATCATGATTCATGATCATGTTTGAAATGCATTCTTCTCTTTTTTTTTTTGGTAAATTTTCTGGATAGTACTATTCCTTCGGATTATTCGGTTCAAAAAGTGAGCAAGCCCTCCTTCTAGTGCCAATTCTGTTGACATGTATTTTGTACACAATCATACACAGAATAAAATACCCAAGGGTACCTTATCCTCTCTTGAATAAAATCTCTAACTACTGAAGATATCGCAAGAAGGATCAGTTAGGGTGACTTCAATGTTCTTTTAAGTAGGGTCTCTATGTGTGGATAAGCACCAGTGGACGTTGTGATTGCTATTTCATCAAGGGGTCTTACGCCAAATCCGAACTGCAGGAACAGGGTTTCCTAATACTAACAAGCTCTAAAAATAAAGATCAAAAGAGTAGGGCTTGCAAGGGATCTAGTCTAATCTAATCCTAAGAATGACTCAATGTGGACAAGACTTGGTGAGATTCTACCAACTTCAATATTGTCATAAAATAACAACTCAATTGAAATTGATGCCATCTTCTAAGGTAACAAATGATTTTTCAATTCATCAAGGATCATGGACAGTACCACGAAGGCACATATCCAAGATACAACAATGATTGAAAGTTTAAGTGATTCAGGTTGATCCAGTTGACCACGCAAGGCATTCCTACAATCAGCAAGAAGCTAGTGGTTTGGAAAGTGAATCTCACCGACGATCAAGTCCAACACTTTGTCCTTCAAATTAAAACACTACTTTGATTGAGAATGATTCAAGACAACGAACAACCATGAAGATAACCATAAGAATTGCAATAAAACACCATAACTTCAATATTTTATTGATCTCAAAGCCATCATGAACAACAATTGTTTGAAATTCCTTCTTCAAAGCTCAATCTTGCTACAAAATACTTGCTTCTATCAAATTGCTAATCTCTAATCACTAATCCTGATATCTAATCTCTAGTTTCTAGTTCTAGTTTCAAAATGAAAAGAAATGAGGGTATGTATAGCATCCTCAATTACAATGAACGGTCTAGATCAAAAAGAAGATCAATGGCCAAGATTATGACACCTAAACCCTAATTAGGGTTTTATTACAAAAGTTCCCCTTTTATTGCACAACATTAAATGCATAGCCAAATATTAAATTTGGCACGAAAATCTAGGAGACATAGACCAATGACAATTAAGGTGCCACATCATCTATAACAACCTCTCATCTAGAATCTTGTTCCCTTTCCAAAGCTCCTTTTTAGCATATGTAATGAATCTAGACACGATTCCTTCGATCTCAGTAATTGGAATCCCGGGAAGATTCTTCATTCATTCTTTTAAGTGGATAATCTGATCAAATGCCTTGAGAAGAGCAGTGTCCCATTCAGGTTCAAGTTCCTTGGTCTTCTCAATCAGGAGCATGGTGGCAAACATCTGATCTCATTGCTCATTTGTAATAACATTCTCATCTTTGCAAAAGATGACCTTGACTCTATCCTCTAATTCTTGCAAATCCACATCTGTCTCAACTTCGATCCTCCTGCCAAGAATAGTACGTAGTACCTCAACATGATTGCATCTAGTACTGATGTCCTCGAAGAGAACTTCCTTCATCTCGAGTAAAGTCGACCACTGAAGTAAACTATGAGGTCCTCCATCCATTATCTTTTCTTGCACTAGAACCTTCCTTGATGTTTGTCTGATTACTTGCAGGACAGGAATGATAACATCCTTAGTATGAGCAAAAGCAGCTACAGTTATCATCAAGTTGTGGATGACCTCAAGAACCTGAATAGCTTGGTGAATGGTCTGCATCATCCTTGTTGCAAATTCAATAGCAACTATATGGGATTTGTCAATCCATGAGCTCATAAGCTGAACCAAACTCCTGACTCTCTCTGCCTTGCCAACTGATTCAAGGGGAAGTGCCTGTGTAGGAGATACTGCTGGATCCTAACGTCTCAAAGGCTGATTGAGATGGCTAAAGTAGCCTCTCCAAGCACTGACCTCTCTCTCAAGCTTCCTATTCTTTTCCATTTCTTCCCTAAGCTTGTCCTTAAGTGCCTCAAATGAATCAGTGGCATCATCCAACGTCCGTTCGGCTGTGGGTGGACCAAGCTCAAATGTCTCTACATCATATTCCTCTGGGAGTATCTCACCTTCATACTTGTCCACTGCCAGTGTAGCTATCTGCAATTTCCTAGATCCTGTCTCATCTCTGATCATCTTGGACATCTTAGTAGCTTTCCTCTTCTCTGTCATCTTTTGAGAATCTCCAACAAGGCTCTCTAAATCAATCACACTGTCCTCGTCTTCGATCACAATCACCCTCGTAAGTCTTTCCTTTAACCAATCTGGGATGGCCGATCTTGTTTCTCTAACCTGTATCTCATTGGGCAATGTTTCTTCTTCCCTGAGAGGAGACGTTACTTCATTATCTTCCTTATCTTCATGTAGCTCATTAGCTTGGAGAGACCCACTTGGTGACCTTCGAGGTGCCTATCCTATAGACTCCTCTATCTCAAGTGTCCTCTTCTCAGGTCGAGAAGATGTGCCAAATGAACGATCTCGGTTGGCTTTTTGCTTCTTCTTGGAAGATTCTCTTTTCTCAGGTCTGTCTTTCCTTTTCGAGCCTCTTGGATGGGGATTGCCCTCACTTACACTTCGAAGGTTACCTTCGCTTGTATTTCTGGGATTAGGATTACCCTCACTTACACTTGCTCCTCCTTCAACTGGTTTCTCTTCCAAAGTGAAAGTCATAGATATACCTTGCTCTCTCAACTTCAGATGTTGCACATCAACCCACCTACAAGTACAAGACAAGACTGGAGCCATCAAGGCATCTAGATCCACAACCTCGGGTTCATTCCAATCTAGCCTCACTGATTTGCTTTCTTGATCATAAGATGATTGGAGATGTCTGCCACTGTCCTGAGCTTGGTCAGCCACTCTGTAAATCTTGCATTTCTTGATGAATTCTAAAGGCAATCTAGAATGCATCTTTCTTTTCACTTCAAGGTCATCCAAGAGATTCAACACAAAGTTTTCTACCTGAGGTTCATGTTTATATTTTCTTCCGACCGTCTCCTCTATATACCCATATGGATCAAAGCTCTCTCTCAAGGCAAAGAATGAAAATGAATATAAAGCTAACTCCTTCTCTGCATCATCCATGGCTAGAGCATTAGGACATACCTCAACTGAATTGCCCAATATGATAGGCATAGGAACTCCATTTCCATGTCTGTGTCTAAATGCCTTCACATAAGCTGCCAACTGTCTTGTTACCTCAAGTAACACTATTCTGTCTGTCGGATATCTCGGCAACATATAGGGGGGTGAAGGACATCCATGAAATCTAATATATGTAAATTTCTGGAATTGGATAAACCATGCACCGTACCTCTTCACCAGCTCTTGTGCATCCTGAGATAATCGGTTGTGAATCCCGCCTTGCAATATCCTGGTGATGTTCATCGTGAATGTATCATTGACTAACTTGTAGTTACTCCCTGGCGGATGATGCAAGTGAACATAAGAATCACAAACTCTGACCTCACCGGGTCCTCTTCCAATCACTCCTCTATGAGGTAGTCTTGCATATTCAAAGCTCCTGATCAAGGCATATATGATGTATGAACTCATGTGGAAAGACTTAGTAGCCTTCAATCTCCTTAACTGTACGTCCAAGCAATGGCTAATCATTCTAGCCCAATGGATTGTTCCTTTTCCCTGAACTATCACTTGGATGAAGTAGAACATCCACTTCTCAAAATAGAAGGCTTGAGGGGCTCCTGTGACTCAGTTGAGTAGTGTTATCAAATCTCTATACTCCTCCTGGAAGTCGATCCTATGTGGTGTATTCGGAATCTTGCTCAGGCGAGGATGACTCTTGAGTAACCAATTCTTGTTGATGATGCTTAGGCAAGTGTCTGGATCATCTTCGTACATGGACTTGGCTCCTTCTATGCTTTTATAAATCATATCTTTATGATCTGGCAAGTGAAGAGCTTCACTGATAGCTTCCTCTGAAAGATAAGCAAAAGTGTCTCCTTCCTTGGACACTATCGATCTGGACTGTGGATCATAATGACGAGCACACTCGATTATCAACTCATGGCACTGGATTGCTGGAGGGAAGCCGGCCACCTTGATAATGCCACTTTCAATTATTCTTCTTGCGACAGGTGATGGCTTGCCAATGTAGGGGACCTCTTGAAACTTCTTCACACTGAAGTTGCCCAAGTTGGTATCTCCAATGTTGCTCCACTTTGACACGATCTTGGTCTCCAATTCTTCGTTCTTCTGATCTTCCTTCATGAGAGCTGGACGACTGGTGGATGCTCCCGCCTTCATGGTCGCCATCGTAACACCTACACAACATTTCATAATAAGTAATAGATTTTGCAATGTATAAACATAGATTAGATTAGAGATTGAATTTAGGAAACTTCATGATAAGTCTTTGAGTTATCATTTCCTAAATTCGATTGAGCTACAGGAAATTCAAAATTTCAAAATTCAAATTTAAGATATGACGACCAAGATTCAAAATTCAAGACAAGGGAAGACTTCGCCATACCTCACTTGAGAGCTAACTCTAAAAAGATGCAAAATTAGGAAATTCGCCTAGGCAAAATCAAAGTTTGAAGTTTTCAACATGATCCTCCTCTGGCAAAGGCGCCTCCTTAGTTAATTTCGCCACCTTGAGGACAAATTTGCTCCACTTGCAATAAAATTCGCACTTCTCCTCGGATGGAATTTCGCACTTCTCCTTGTCTTCCAAATCGCATATGAAAGGATGATAAAATGATGATTTAAAATGAGATATCACACCTCCTTTTATAGGTGCTTACCTCTTCAATTCCCATAGGCCGACTTTTGCAAATAAATAAATTTTAAATAAAAAGAGGAGGTCGACTTTTACAAAATATAGAAAATAAAACCCAAGCGCTCCAATTTTATTTATTAATAATTAATTAATTAATTAAATGCCTTGTAATTAATTATTTTGATTTTTAAAAGGCAAAATTAATTAATTAAATGCCTTGTGCGCACCCATTAAATGCAAATTTTTAATTAAAAAATATCAAGGTTTATCAAAATTTAGAATTTAATGCGATTTGAAAATGATGTTGGCGCCAAAACATGGGAGAATAATGGATATTAACCTTATCGCTCTGGTCCCTAGGAGAGGGACAGGAGCGCTTTAGCATTTTGATCTTGATTTTCATGCCTTTTATGTTCAAAGTCACTTCCCTTACGTCCAAATTGGCATCTTAATTGGGAACCTTGAGCTTGATCGATTCAATCTTTTGAATGAATGTCTTTCAAACCATTTTCGCCCTGGTCCCTTGGTGAGGGACAGGAGCGAACTTTACTTTTCTCCTTGATCTTTGATCATTTTGGTTGCCAACATACGTCACAAGGCAAGAAATAACTTCATCCATTCATTCTACGCATATTTAATTTGTTCTTTGCAAGGCAAATTTGATATTTGAGTGATTTTCGCCCTGGTCCCTTGGTGAGGGACAGGAGCGAACTTTTGTATTTTAGCTCCAAATTGTCAACTTTTAACATTAACTCCTTGTTCATCACCTTTCTAATGACATTTTGGACCTTGCATGACTTCACCTTGCTATCATTTTTTGAAGGAAATGACTAGTTTAATGAATATCGCCCTGGTCCTTGACTGAAGGACAGGAGCGATTTTGCATCTTTGCTCAAGTTGATCACCTTTTGACATTTGGTTCCTTGTCCATCATCCTTCCAAAGACATATTCGATCTTGTGAAACTTTGCCTTGGCGTGGTCTAGGAAGAAAAATATTGATTTCATGAATATCGCCCTGGTCCTTGACTGAAGGACAGGAGCGATTTTTTGTTCATTGTGCTAATCCTTGATCATATCAACTTGCAATTGCCTTCGAAGTATAAAATGGTGTTCCTTACTCCCTTTTGAACATTTGAAATGGAAGTGGCATCTCAAAATTAGGCATACTTAGACATTTCGCTCTGGTCCCTTGGTGAGGGATAGGAGCGAACTTGACCAATTCCATCACTTTTCATAGTCCTTGCAACTTGGTTTCTCTTCGAGGCTTTCCAAACATCATTTCCACCTTATATCTTGGCCTGGAGAGACTTAAACTTGGAGGGGAATATTAGATAACCTTGATTTCGCCCTGGTCCCTGACTGAGGGACAGGAGCGAACTTTCATTTATAGGCTCATTCGTGCTTTACCAACTTTCAAATTTGTCTTCAACGGGCTCATTACGCTCCCCTTCACTTATCTTTAATGTGGGCCTTGCTCCAACTTGGTGGGAAATTTGTTTTGAGAAGAAATCACTTTGGTCCCTTAGAGAGGGACAGGAGCGAACTTGGCAAATATGGGCTTCATTTGGTGTCTTGCAAACTCTAAATGATCTTAAATAGACTCGTTATGCCTCCTTTCACTTGCCTCAAACTTAAAAAATCATTTCACCTTCACCAAAAACTTGTCTTGTGGATGAATCGCTCTAGTCCCTGAGAGAGGGATGGGAGCTACCATTAAAATTCGCCCTGGTCCGTGGCTGAGGGACAGGAGCGATTTTGCTTCTAGGGCCAATTCTCTCCTTTGAGGTGCAATCAAATTATATTCAATGAATAAAATGTACCTCTCTTGTTATTTTCAAATCGCAAAATCATTCAAATCTTTCAAGGACAAGGCAATTTTGGATTTCAAGCTCCGGTCCTTCAGTGAGGGACAGGAGCGATTTTTTTGTCCTTGAGGGCAAAAGTTCAACTTTTTATTGCAAACGACTCAATTCTGACGCTCTATCATGTTGATTTCACCTTCCATTACGCCCTTGACACTTCAATTTGATCCAAATGAGGTCAAAATGGTCTAAGTGAGTCATTTCACCCTGGTCCTTGACTGAAGGACAGGAGCGATTTGACCTTAAACTTTAAAAAACTTGCCAATTTTGAGATTAAAAATCTTCAAAACCTCCAATTCGCATTCAACTGCATCTCTTGGCGACCCTGCACAAAACAAATGAAATAAATTAATAACCAGGATGCATAGAATATCATTTTTTCCCTAGTCCCTGACTGAGGGACAGGAGCGATTTTGCTTCCACAGGCCAAAATATCAAGTTTTTAGGACCTCAGTTACTTCACAAGGTAAAATTAGGTTATTTCCAATGCCTAGGATCAATTATCAAAATTTCCAAAATTTGGCCAAAATCACTCAAACAAAATTTCAAAATTCCATCATCAACACTTAGGCAAAAATTGGACTTGCATTCAAAAATCTGACTGAACCCAGACAGACTCACTTGACCCCTTGACAATTCACCTTACCTCAAAATTGCATCTTACAAGAGGAAGCTCAATAATCCTCAAAATTTGGACTGGATTCTGGCTTGAAAACATCAAAACGGAAACACTAAGGCTTAACCCCAGTCCAGACGACTGACTCACTAACCCAAAACCCTAAAAGCAGAGAGAGAAACAGGCAAAAATCGAGCAAAAAGAGGGGGTCCCCATTTCAATGGGGCGATGTGTGAAATGGTCACAACAGGACCCAAGATAGATCTGCACGCCAAGAATCACACCGGTAAAGAAGGAAAACCAACAGGTAAGCTCAAGAATTGTCCTGGGAACCCAGAAACACCCAATCGAAAGTGATAACTGACCAGAGAAGAACCCAAGTGAACTAGAAATCTAGAATCAACAACAAGAAACTGCTAGGAAACTGAAAACAAGATCTGTCATGAAGAATAAGCAACTATCGGTACATACTAGTAAGAATACTGAAACTGCACAAAGAACTAAAAAAGAAAGGAAAAGTTTTTTGGTTGATACAAGATTTCTCATCGACCGGGGATGCTCTTGCATCAGACAACCCAAGTAAAAAAAGTCATTCCATGAGAGGCAACTCATGGACATCTAAAAGGATTTGGAATGAAGATCCCATGCTCAATTCTGATCCAAACATCTTCTTTATTGGCCAATCTCTCCTTTATCTCTCCTGGTGCTTCAACTGGCTTCTTTGACCTATGACTCTCTTCATTTCTCTTTCTTTTCTTTAGATCTGCACATTGCCTTTGTTTCTACAATTCTGATTTGGTTCTGCAACACGGTTGTATCTGGTTTCTTACCATCAGCTCCTTATCATTCGGTTCCACCTATCCATCCAACTCATCTGTCAGATCCTTCTACCAGCTCATGTCACTCTCTGATATAATCTCTGCAACTGGTTCTATCAGATCTTTCTTCAAAACCTCTGGTACAACCTCTACAACTAATTTTTTCAAACCTTCCAGTATAACCTCTACCACCAATTCCTTCAAACCTTCCGGTATAACCTCTGCTAGTGGTTTCCTACAACTTTTCTCAGGACTAAGATTCCTCACCTCCTTCTCTTTCTCCTTCAAAAACATCAATGTGAACTTTCTACCATCCTTTGCAATAGTTGTATACGCCTAAATATGATTTGAAGACATTTAATTAAATAATAAATTATTTAATTAATCCCCCTTCCTAATCTAATTGAATTCATTAGGCAATTTGATTAAATTCTTCCTTTCATCTACTTATTAATAAATCTAAAGATTTATTTAATAAGTTCATTAAAATGGTCCCCTTTGATTAATTAATTCAAATTCATTAATCCTCCCCCCCCCTTTTTCAATCAATTCTTCTAATCTCCTAATTAATTAAAGCAAATCAATTTATGAGTTGTTTAAAATTAATTAGTCTTTTCCTATTATTTAAATTTATAAATTCGAATTACCCACATGCCTCCTAACTTCTAACCACCTAACCTAACCATCCCTCAAACCTAACCCATTCCACCTAACCTTGGGTTTAACTAACCCTATCCTATCTTGAATATTCTAACCTCCTTATCCTAACCTCCTATGGTGTGGGTATTTTCTTCTTGAGAGACATGACACTTTGGCCACATGTCTCCTCTCTTGGATAGTTGCCCTTTTATGAGAAAAGCTCCTTGACACTTGTCACCATAGAGATGACAAGTGTCTCTTCCTCCAACCTCTTCTCCAACCTCCTCCAATTTCACCCTTGATATCATCAGACTCAATCTTGACTGTTGATTCCTACCACCTCTCCCCTAGCCTTGGAAATCCTATAAATATCCCCTATTTTGGAGCACAAAGGATCCCATCTCATTATCAATTTAGGAATTGTTACTATAGGCATATCAGTTTAGCATTATTGTTATAGGCAATTGCATCTTATATTTAGCTTAATTTGATCATTTTCTAGCATAATTGTTGAATCATGTAGTTTGATCAATCTCTTTTCTAGCTTAATTGCATCATCATCATAACTTAATCATGCATATCAGTACCTTAATTAGTCTCTTGGATCAATTTAGCATAATCAATCTCATCTTTGCATATCATCATCATTTCAAATCCTCTGTCTAGGTGTAGTCAAGTCACTGGGATTACTTATCCAGATCTGAGAGAAAATCCATACTCGCATCTCTTAGGAGGCGATACTGTAAAGCGGAAAAATCGAACCCTAGTCGTTCTCCCCTCCCCAACTCCAAGGAGAGAGAAGGGAGAGTCACTAGGGTTGATGGTTTTCACTTAGGAGAGACTTTACATTCAAAAGAGGGGTTGAAACCCACAAGATCCAATCCCACGCAATGCAAGATTGGATTCTATATGAGTTTCAAGGATTGTGATAGCAGGATACCCTCTTTTGTAAAGAATGTAGATAGAATGATTAAGCTAGGAATGCATAGAAAGTGAGAAAGATTCACTTATAAACTGAGTTAGGGATATAGGATGAAGCTGCGGACCTGGAATTAGTAGTAAAATGTTGAGATGGCACTGTCTTGCAAATTTGAGCAAAAGTTGACAGGACGATGGCGCCCGGCGTGCACACGGTCCTCCGAAAAATCCGCGAAACGAAGGGGGATCTGTTCATCTCTGCACAAGGATTCCAGATCTTCAATTTCAGCCGCGTACCTATAACCTACACACAAAAAAGCGAAGACGATTGGGGGGTTAGGGATTAGGGGTTTGCCCTTAGGTCAAGCCCCGGTTTTGGAATTAACCAAGAAATGAGAAATGCTGTAAATGTAATGTAAAACAAGTACTAATACCTTGTTGTAAGGATGTTTGTATCCTTATATGCGAAGGTATAGATGTTGTTGTTTGTTGTATGTTGTATGTTGTAGCATGTAATGTGTTGTAAGTGATCTCCTCTTCAATGGTTGAATCCTTGTCTTGAATGCAACACTTAGCCTTGAATGGAGACTTAGAATGATCAATTGCTTGAAGGAATGCTTGAATGCTTGAATGTTTGAATATCATTTTCACGCCTTTTCCATCTATTTTCCATCCATCCAAATGAGAGAGGAAAATGTAGTTTATATACTTTCCAATTAGGGTTAAAAGACTGATTTTCCCGACCTTAGGCTGACCAGGAAATATAATTTCCAATTTGCAAACAAAAAGACCCGAAGTCCCATAGGAGACCGGGCCCAAAATAGGGCCAGGGACCAGGGTGCCGGGCACCATGGTCCTGGGGGACCAGGGCACTGGGCGCCCTGGTCCTGAAGGACCATGGCGCTGGGCGCCCTGGTCCAGAAGGACCAGGGCGCTGGGCACTCTGGTCCCACCTCCCGGGACAGCAGGGTGTTGGAAAAATGCAGTTTTTGGTGTTGTGAGCAAGTTTCGGGGTCTCCATTCAGGTTTAGTGTTGTGTCACCATCGTGAAGGCCCAAATGCGGTCGAAATTGCAAGTGTCGTAATTTTAGGATGCTACATTTAGCCCCCACTTTAGCGAGAGTATAAGCGTACTCTCATACTTCCGGTAAAGTACAAGGAAACAACATTGAAAAACTTTCACCACGTCAAGGAGGCAAGATACACCAAGCCCCCAGTGGACTAAGGATCTTACGACTTCGATTGACAAAGTAAAAGGGAAGATCACGAGGGAGAACCATGACTATCAGTAGTAAGGTTCCCTCACTATGAGTCATGCAAGAAAGATATCAAAAATTTTCAAGACAAAGCTAAATTTGTCAAGAAATTTTCAAGTATCTTGAAAAGATATGAACGGGATGTATGCCCCCCTACGTTAAAGTGATTGCACACGCCTCACCGGGGGTGATTGCTTTAAGGTAGTGATACATATAAGAAAATGAAAAAGGGAAAGGAGCACATTATCACAAGGATTTAGCCCCCAAGTGTGAGATAAGCCCAAGGATAATAGACACAAAACACAAAGCACGAGGTGACTTCACTTTCCTCGGGGTCAGTATGCTATATGATAATTCATGTATATCATATGTATGTATGCATAATTGTTCTTCATTCCCCAATCAAGGAAGGTCACCTAGAAGAAGGGAACACATCTATCTTTTGAGTCAACATGAGAGAGATCGAGAGATCTCAATGCTTTGCATCGTCCTCAAGTAGACAACACTAAGGACAACAAAGAGAAGAATGAGAATAACACATAGAAGAAGTAATGAAAGAGAGGAGGAGAGAATCTGCTATGCTAATGAAACTAGTCTAGCACGTCATCTACCCCCCAATCTTGCTGATCAATGTTTCGGGAAGGCAGGGAACACACTAGAGGAGGAACATCCAACACAGCAGATGGAGCTATCACAAGATCCAAACAAGGGCTATGTTCATATCCCAAGCCGCGGTGTTCTTGTCTAGGAGCTAGGATAAGTGCTTTAGAAAATTTGTTAGATAAATGGTTATCAATATCAACAAGTTCATATTCACTATCAGAATGAATAGGAGGAGTAGCTTTTTCATCATGAATAACATTTTCATCTATATCATCATCAAGATTTATAAAAATAGGATCTTTAACTCGCACAGGATCAAGACCATCATGCATCTTATGTTTAGGAGATTTTGGCTTAATCGTCGGCTGAGGAGAAAATGGAATAATGCTTGTTGAAGGTGTTTTTGGGGATTGTAAAGTTTGAGCTCTAAGACGACGCTTTCGCCGGCGTTCACGTGTAGAACGATTTCGTCTAGTCTTAGTAGGAAGTTGAGAAGATTGAGGAGGAGGAATGTTCTCATCCTTATCACTTGGGTGTTTAGGTTGTGGTCTCTTAGGCTGAACAATAGGAGAAGAGGAAGGTCTCTTCTCTCCATAAGAGGAAGGAGGAGGAACTGCTCCATATAAAGGAGGAATATTTGGTTTTGGAAGGAGACCAAGTCCATCATGATGAGGAGGGATAGGTCTACTTTTAGGAAGTTTATTAATCATAGGCATAGTCACATCCATAGGGATGGGTTGGGAATCTTCTTGAGGAAAGACATTAGTTTTATCTTTCAAAGGAAGAACTTCCTTCTCAAGAATGATAGGAATGTCAAGTTTGGGTGTTCTAGGTTCACTTAGAGATAGGATCATATCTGTTTTCCACTTTTGATAAGATTTGAAAAGATTATCACTTCATGGAGGAAGAGATTGGAATTGTTTAGGCCAAAAGTAATCAAGAGGAACGCTAGAAGTTCTTTCAGCTGGTTTAAAGAGACTATGATTGACAGTAACAACTTCACCATTATGGGGAAATTTCAAACATTTCTGAATAGGAGAAGCAATGGCTTTCATGGAAGATAGCCAAGGATAGCCAAGCTTAACACGAAATTGTTTGGAAGATGGAATAATAGCAAAGTTCACATCAAGGGATTTGTTACGGACCTCAATAGGTAATGTAATAGAACCAATTGCAGGAGAAGAAAATGCATCAAATAGTTTCACAACCACATTTGTTTCGTCATAGATCACTTGATTCAATTGCAAAGTAAAAAGAAATTCTTCAGTAATGATATTAATCATACAAGAAGGATCAATAAGCACTCCACAGCAAGGTGTATTTTTGACTTTTGCAACTATATATAAAGGACCATTAGGTGCCCTGATAGTTTCACTAGAATCAAAGGTGATGGAAAGTTCTTTAGGGATTTTCTGTTGCTCTACAAAGTTAATCACATTCGGAGTCATGGACACAAGATCATCAGGTGAGACAGAGGAATCAGTAGTATCAATTGCATTAGAGGTATGAGAAGGTAATGGATCAGTGAAAATCTAAAGATTTTGGTTAGGAGGAGCTACAGATGTATTGCCTTTATCATTCACACCAGAAACAGAGATAGTATTATTATCAATCAAATCTTGAATTTTCCCCTTTAAAGGAAAACATTTTTCAGTATCATGCCCAGGTTGACGATGAAATTGACAAAAAGATTTGTTATCAAAATAGGGTGAATTAATCTTTGCAGGATCAATTTGCCTTATAGGAGGAAGAGTAAGCACATTTTGTTCCAATAACTTATTCATAATACTATGCAATGATTTATTCAAAGGAGTAAACTTTCTTTCTCTCTTGAAAAACTTAGAAATAGGAGACACACCTGATGCTGCATTCACATTGTTGTTGATGATGTTTTCATTGAATTTAATGGACTCTCTGTTCGGTTTAAACTTCCCAAATGGTTGTTGACTACTATCACCCTTATCACTCGGAGTCATAGGATGTGATTGTTCCATTTGACTCATAGTCAGTTGATAATTGTGAAGAGTTGCGCACAACTGTTGGAAAGAAGTAAACTCAGAAAACAGGAGTTTGTCTCGAATATCTTTTTGTAAATTAGAAATAAAGATTCTTTGAATATCATTGTCAGGCACTGGAAAAGAAATTTGAGCATACAAATGCTTATATCTACCAATGAAATCAGTTACTTTTTCTTTAACACCTTGTTTAAAATGCATTAAATCAATCAAAGTAACTTTAGGACTTATATTGTTTTGAAATTGTTGAATGAAAGCATTTGCAAGTTGTTCGAAAGAAGTAATAGGATAGGAAGGCAACGAGCAATACCATTGTAGGGCTTTGTCTCTTAATGTTCTAGTAAACAATTTTGCAAGCAACCTTTGGTCATAAGCAAAATCAGTACATATTGTTTGAAAGGTCTTAACATGTGTTAGAGGATCACCCTTACCATTATAAAGCTCCAAATGCGGAATTTCAACATGTTTAGGGGGAATAGCTCGAACAATGTCAAGAGAAAGTGGGCTCGCAACATCAAATGTGGGCACACTAAAATTAGATTGATTCATAGAGGCAATTTGTTGCTGTAAGGAAGAGATAGTTTGTGCAAGATTGTTAATGGTCGCTTCAGTCGAAGAATTCATATTAGACATGTTAGATTGTGATGGAGGTGTTATGTTATTGAAAGAAGGTAGAGAGTAAGGTGGTGGGACACTATGATAGTTAGTCATAGGAGATGATTGGACAGGAGGAACACTACAAGGAGGAATGGAAAACGAATTGCCCCCTTGCGTCATGTTCATTTGTGGAGATACAAGAGGAACACTCATTGAAGGAATGAATGAAGAAGTTGGATTGAATGAAGGAAGAGGGTTAATTGAAGAAGAGGGATTGCCCCCATGATTAGTGATCATAGGAGGAATGTCTTGTATTGAAGTAGTCATTATGTTTGATGTAAAAGTAGGTATACTAGCAATAGGAGTTGTTAAAGGAATAAAATGATTGTCTTGAGTAGGAGGTTGTGTATAACCTAAGGTTTCGGCACAACTCTTCATAGGCATCACATTTGAATCCACAATGTGTGCAATACCACGCAAAATATCAATTCCATTCTTATCACTTTGAAGCATACGTTTTAGACCCTCAATTAAAGGAAGAGCTTGACTATCAGGGTATTCTTGAGACATCCATTGTTGAAAATCGTCAAATTGGTTATCCAATTTTGAAAGTTGTTCTACAGAAACCTCATGGAGAGCTTCTTCATCATTAAGAGGATTAGAGGAATTACCCATGTCCTCGTTAAAAAGACCATTCAAATTAGGTTCCATCTCCTCAGTAATTAAACCTTGGAAAGACTTAATTCTCAGGCTTCGTCTAACAGGAATAGTGTAAGTAGGACTTATTGTTGTAAAACTCATGCACTAGAAAGAGAGAAGATTTTGAATTTTAGAGGTAGCAAATTTCAGTAAAACCAGCCAATCTTCCAGATTTAAGATGTTAAATACAATCAAGACAATCTCCCGAAATTTCAGAAAAAATGTCCAGAACCGTGGCGATCGGGGTGCACACGGTCCTCGCAACTTTTTTCGAAATTTGCAAGGATGAAAGTTATGATGATTTTACAGCTAACCTGAAAAAATTGAGTGATTTTACGATTTGTAGATAGGCCAAATTAAAGTTGCAATCTCAAAATTGAACCCTACCAAGATTGTCAAAAAATGGAAAATTTGAATTTTGAAAACGAGAGGGAAACTGAAATTTTGAATTTTATGATTTTAGCGGCAATACCAAAAGCAATGTAAGTTTTGAAATTTGAAAGTTGACTCAATTTCACGCAAAATTCAATTTTAAAAGCGGAAATCAAAGTTGTTGTAATTAAGCACTTAATTTCAAAAGTCACAAATTGCAAAAATTTGAATAAATCACTGAAATTTTGAATGAATGATAACACACTTTTAAGATTTAGGACAGTAAGAAACACAATTTAGACACAAATTTCAATTTCAACAATTTTTGAATGATTAGAAGCCTCAATCCAAGCAATCACTAGACCAACTTTGACTGTAATTTTGAAGGTGTTAAAATTGATAAAATCAACCAAAATTCTGGATTTTAGCAGGAAAATACAGTAAGATCTCGCTCCCGAAATTTCAAAAAAAATGTCGGGGACGATGGCGCTCGGAGTGCACACGGTCCTCGCAACTTTCCCAAATTTTCAGGGATGAAAGATATTCTGATTTTATTGCGGAATCCAAAGTTATAGCTGATTTGGAGATGTTTTGATTAGTGAAATTATCAGTCAAAGGTAGAATCAAGAGGGTTTCAAAAATTAGGGTTTTGACACTTAACCACTTAATTTTCAAAATCAAAACACAAATATGAATTGATAATTTGTAATAGAAGGGCAGATCTGAAACATGCATTAACAATTAAACATTTCACAAGTTTAATTACTTAAAAAGAAAATTTAGGGTTTTTATGCAATTAACCTCTAAAATTTTGCCAAAGATCAAACATGGAAATGTAATCAAGGAATCCAATTTTCAAATCTAACTATGAATAATCAGAAAGGATGTTCACGTCGGGTTCACCAAAATGTAAAGCGGAAAAATCGAACCCTAGTCGTTCTCCCCTCCCCAACTCCAAGGAGAGAGAAGGGAGAGTCACTAGGGTTGATGGTTTTCACTTAGGAGAGACTTTACATTCAAAAGAGGGGTTGAAACCCACAAGATCCAATCCCACGCAATGCAAGATTGGATTCTATATGAGTTTCAAGGGTTGTGATAGCAAGGATACCCTCTTTTGTAAAGAATGTAGATAGAATGATTAAGCTAGGAATGCATAGAAAGTGAGAAAGATTCGCTTATAAACTGAGTTAGGGATATAGGATGAAGCTGTGGACCTAGAATTAGCAGTAAAATGTCGAGACGGTGCTGTCCTACAAATTTGAGCAAAAGTTGATGGGACGATGGTGCCCAGCATGCACACGGTCCTCCGAAAAATCCGCGAAACGAAGGGGGATCTGTTCGTCTCTGCACAAGGATTCTAGATCTTCAATTTCAGCCACATACCTGCAACCTACACACAGAAAAGCGAAGATGATTGGGGGGTTAGGGATTAGGGGTTTGCCCTTAGGTCAAACCCCAGTTTTGGAATTAACCAAGAAATGAGAAATGTTCTAAATGTAATGTAAAACAAGTACCAATACCTTGTTGTAAGGATGTTTGTATCCTTATATGCGAAGGTATAGATGTTGTTGTTTGTTGTATGTTGTATGTTGTAGCATGTAATGTGTTATAAGTGATCTCCTCTTCAATGGTTGAATCCTTGTCTTGAATGCAACACTTAGCCTTGAATGGAGACTTAGAATGATCAATTGCTTGAAGGAATGCTTGAATGCTTGAATGCTTGAATGTTTGAATATCGTTTTCACGCCTTTTCCATCTATTTTCCATCCATCCAAATGAGAGAGGAAAATGTAGTTTATATACTTGCCAATTAGGGTTAAAAGATTGATTTTCCTGACCTTAGGCCGACCAAGAAATATAATTTCCAATTTGCAAACAAAAAGACCCGAAGTCCAATAGGAGACCGGGCCCAAAATAGGGCCAGGGACCAGGGCGCTGGGCGCCATGGTCCTGGGGGACTAGGGCATTGGGCACCCTGGTCCTGAAGGACCAGGGCGCTGGGCACTCTGGTCCCACCTCCCGGGACAGCAGGGTGCAAGGAGGATCAGGTCAGGGTGCTAGAAAAATGCAGTTCTTGGTGTCGTGATCAAGTTTCGGGGTCTCCATTCAGGTTTAGTGTTGCGTCGCCATCTTGAAGACCCAAATGCGGTCAAAATTGCAAGTGTCACAATTTTAGGATGCTACATTTAGCCCCCACTTTAGCGGGAGTATAAGCGTACGGTCATACTTCCGGTAAAGTACAAGGAAACAACATTGAAAAACTTTCACCACGTCAAGGAGGCAAGATACACCAAGCCCCCAGTGGACTAAGGATCTTATGACTTCGATTGACAAAGTAAAAGGGAAGATCACGAGGGAGAACCATGACTATCAGTAGTAAGGTTCCCTCACTATGAGTCATGCAAGAAAGATATCAAAAATTTTCAAGACAAAGCTAAATTTGTCAAGAAATTTTCAAGTATCTTGAAAAGATATGAACGGGATGTATGCCCCCCTACGTTAAAGTGATCGCACATGCCTCACTGGGGGTGATTGCTTTAAGGTAGTGATACATATAAGAAAATGAAAAAGGGAAAGGAGCACGTTATCACAAGGATTTAGCCCCCAAATGTGAGATAAGCCCAAGGATAATAGACACAAAACACAAAGCACGAGGTGACTTCGCTTTCCTCGGGGTTAGTATGTTTTATGATAATTCATGTATATCATATGTATGTATGCATAATTGTTCTTCATTCCCCAACCAAGGAAGGTCACCTAGAAGAAGGGAACACATGTATCTTTTGAGTCAACATGAGAGAGATCGAGAGATCTCAATGCTTTGCATCATCCTCAAGTAGACAACACTAAGGACAACAAATAGAAGAATGAGAATAACACATAGAAGAAGTAACGAAAGAGAGGAGGAGAGAATCTTCTATGCTAATGAAACTAGTCTAGCACATCATCTACCCCCCGATCTTGCTGATCAATGTTTTGGGAAGGCAGGGAACACGCTAGAGGAGGAACATCCAACACAGCAGATGGAGCTATCACAAGATCCAAACAAGGGCTATGTTCATATCCCAAGCCGCGGTGTTCTTGTCTAGGAGCTAGGATAAGTGATTTAGAAAATTCGTTAGATAAATGGTTACCAATATCAACAAGTTCATATTCACTATCAGAATGAACAGGAGCAGTAGCATTTTCATCATGAATAACATTTTCATCTATATCATCATCAAGATTTATAAAAATAGGATCTTTAACTCGCACAGGATCAAGACCATCATGCATCTTATGTTTAGGAGATTTCGGCTCAATCGTCGGCTGAGGAGAAAATGGAATAATGCTTGTTGAAGGTGTTTTTGGGGATTGTAAAGTTTGAGCTCTAAGACGATGCTTTCGCCGGCGTTCATGTGCAGAACGATTTCATCTAGTCTTAGTAGGAAGTTGAGAAGATTGAGGAGGAGGAATGTTCTCATCCTTATCACTTGGGTGTTTAGGTTGTGGTCTCTTAGGCTGAACAATAGGAGAAGAGGAAGGTCTCTTCTCTCCATAAGAGGAAGGAGGAGGAACTGCTCCATATAAAGGAGGAATATTTGGTTTTGGAAGGAGACCAAGTCCATCATGATGAGGAGGGATAGGTCTACTTTTAGGAAGTTTATTAATCATAGGCATAGTCACATCCATAGGGATGGGTTGGGAATCTTCTTGAGGAAAGACATTAGTTTTATCTTTCAAAGGAAGAACTTCCTTCTCAAGAATGATAGGAATGTCAAGTTTGGGTGTTCTAGGTTCATTTAGAGATAGGATCATATCTGTTTTCCACTTTTGATAAGATTTGAAAAGATTATCACTTCATGGAGGAAGAGATTGGAATTGTTTAGGCCAAAAGTAATCAAGAGGAACGCTAGAAGTTCTTTCAGCTGGTTTAAAGAGACTATGATTGACAGTAACAACTTCACCATTATGGGGAAATTTCAAACACTTCTGAATAGGAGAAGCAATGGCTTTCATGGAAGATAGCCAAGGATAGCCAAACTTAACACGAAATTGTTTGGAAGATGGAATAATAGCAAAGTTCACATCAAGGGATTTGTTACGGACCTCAATAGGTAATGTAATAGAACCAATTGCAGGAGAAGAAAATGCATCAAATAGTTTCACAACCACATTTTTTTCGTCATAGATCACTTGATTCAATTGCAAAGTAAAAAGAAATTCTTCAGTAATGATATTAATCATACAAGAAGGATCAATAAGCACTCCACAGCAAGGTGTATTTTTGACTTTTGCAACTATATATAAAGGACCATTAGGTGCCCTGATAGTTTCACTAGAATCAAAGGTGATGGAAAGTTCTTTAGGGATTTTCTGTTGCTCTACAAAGTTAATCACATTCGGAGTCTTGGACACAAGATCATCAGGTGAGACAGAGGAATCAGTAGTATCAATTGCATTAGAGGTATGAGAAGGTAATGGATCAGTGAAAATCTGAAGATTTTGGTTAGGAGGAGCTACAGATGTATTGCCTTTATCATTCACACCAGAAACAGAGATAGTATTATTATCAATCAAATCTTGAATTTTCCCCTTTAAAGGAAAACATTTTTCAGTATCATGCCCAGGTTGACGATGAAATTGACAAAAAGATTTGTTATCAAAATAGGGTGAATTAATCTTTGCAGGATCAATTTGCCTTATAGGAGGAAGAGTAAGCACATTTTGTTCCAATAACTTATTCATAATACTATGCAATGATTCATTCAAAGGAGTAAACTTTCTTTCTCTCTTGAAAAACTTAGAAATAGGAGACACACCTGATGCTGCATTCACATTGTTGTTGATGATGTTTTCATTGAATTTAATGGACTCTCTGTTCGGTTTAAACTTCCCAAATGGTTGTTGACTACTATCACCCTTATCACTCGGAGTCATAGGATGTGATTGTTCCATTTGACTCATAGTCAGTTGATAATTGTGAAGAGTTGCACACAACTGTTGGAAAGAAGTAAACTCAGAAAATAGGAGTTTGTCTCGAATATCTTTTTGTAAATTAGAAATAAAGATTCTTTGAATATCATTGTCAGGCACTGGAAAAGAAATTTGAGCATACA
This sequence comes from Cryptomeria japonica, assembly GCF_030272615.1. Classification (NCBI taxonomy): domain Eukaryota; kingdom Viridiplantae; phylum Streptophyta; class Pinopsida; order Cupressales; family Cupressaceae; genus Cryptomeria; species Cryptomeria japonica. The sequence continues at coordinate 23,028,594 of NC_081407.1, forward strand.
AATGCTTATATCTACCAATGAAATCAGTTACTTTTTCTTTAACACCTTGTTTACAATGCATTAAATGAATCAAAGTAACTTTAGAACTTATATTGTTTTGAAATTTTTGAATGAAAGCATTTGCAAGTTGTTCGAAAGAAGTAATAGAATAGGAAGGCAATGAGCAATACCATTGTAGGGCTTTGTCTCTTAATGTTCTAGTAAACAATTTTGCAAGCAACCTTTGGTCATAAGCAAAATCAGTACATATTGTTTGAAAGGTCTTAACATGTGTTAGAGGATCACCCTTACCATTATAAAGCTCCAAATGCGGAATCTCAACATGTTTAGGGGGAATAGCTCCAACAATGTCAAGAGAAAGTGGGCTCGCAACATCAAATGTGGGCACACTAAACTTAGATTGATTCATAGAGGCAATTTGTTGCTGTAAAGAAGAGACAGTTTGTGCAAGATTGTTAATGGTCGCTTCAGTCGAAGAATTCATATTAGACGTGTTAGATTGTGATGGAGGTGTTATGTTATTGAAAGAAGGTAGAGAGTAAGGTGGTGGGACACTATGATAGTTAGTCATAGGAGATGATTGGACAGGAGGAACACTACAAGGAGGAATGGAAAATGAATTGCCCCCTTGCGTCATGTTCATTTGTGGAGATACAAGAGGAACACTCATTGAAGGAATGAAAGAAGAAGTTGGATTGAATGAAGGAAGAGGGTTAATTGAAGAAAAGTAGGTATACTAGCAATAGGAGTTGTCAAAGGAATAAAATGATTGTCTTGAGTAGGAGGTTGTGTATAACCTAAGGTTTCAGCACAACTCTTCATAGGCATCACATTTGAATCCACAATGTTTGCAATACCACGCAAAATATCAATTCCATTCTTATCACTTTGAAGCATACGTTTTAGACCCTCAATTAAAGGAAGAGCTTGACTATCAGGGTATTCTTGAGACATCCATTGTTGAAAATCGTCAAATTGGTTATCCAATTTTGAAAGTTGTTCTACAGAAACCTCATGGAGAGTTTCTTCATCATTAAGAGGATTAGAGGAATTACCCATGTCCTCGTTAAAAAGACCATTCAAATTAGGTTCCATCTCCTCAGTAATTAAACCTTGGAAAGACTTAATTCTCAGGCTTCGTCTAACAGGAATAGTGTAAGTAGGACTTATTGTTGTAAAACTCATGCACTAGAGAGAGAGAAGATTTTGAATTTTAGAGGTAGCAAATTTCAGTAAAACCAGCCAATCTTCCAGATTTAAGCTGTTATATACAATCAGGCAATCTCCCGAAATTTCGGAAAAAATGTCTAGGACCGTGGCGCTCGGGGTGCACACGGTCCTCGCAACTTTTTTTGAAATTTGCAGGGATGAAAGTTATGATGATTTTACAGCTAACCTGAAAAAATTTAGTGATTTTACGATCTGTAGATAGGCCAAATTAAAGTTGCAATCTCAAAATTGAACCCTACCAAGATTGTCGAAAAATGCAAAATTTGAATTTTGAAAAAGAGAGGGAAACTGAAATTTTGAATTTTATGATTTTAGAGGGAATACCAAAAGCAATGTAAGTTTTGAAATTTGAAAGTTGACTCAATTTCACGCAAAATTCAATTTTAAAAGCAGAAATCAAAGTTGTTGTAATTAAGCACTTAATTTCAAAAGTCGCAAATTGCAAAAATTTGAATAAATCACTGAAATTTTGAATGAATGATAACACACTTTTCATATTTAGGACAGTAAGAAACACAATTTTGACACAAATTTTAATTTCAACAATTTTTGAATGATTAGAAGCCTCAATCCAAGCAATCACTAGACCAACTTTGACTGTAATTTTGAAGGTGTTAAAATTGATAAAATCAACCAAAATTCTGGATTTTAGCAGGAAAATACAGTAAGATCTCGCTCCCGAAATTTCAGAAAAAATGTCGGGGATGATGGCGCTCGGAGTGCACACGGTCCTCGCAACTTTTTTCCAAATTTTCAGGGATGAAAGATATTGTGATTTTATTGCGGAATCCAAAGTTACAGCCGATTTGGAGATGTTTTGATTAGTGAAATTATCAGTCAAAGGTTGAATCAAGAGGGTTTCAAAAATTAGGGTTTTGACACTTAACCACTTAATTTTCAAAATCAAAGCACAAATATGAATTGATAATTTGTAATAGAAGGGCAGATCTGAAACAAGCATTAACAATTAAACATTTCACAAGTTTAATTAATTAAAAAGAAAATTTAGGGTTTTTATGCAATTAAACTCTAAAATTTTGCCAAAGATCAAACATGGAAATGTAATCAAGGAATCCAATTTTCAAATCTAACTATGAATAATCAGAAAGGATGTTCACGTCGGGTTCACCAAAATGTAAAGCGGAAAAATCGAACCCTAGTCGTTCTCCCCTCCCCAACTCCAAGGAGAGAGAAGGGAGAGTCACTAGGGTTGATGGTTTTCACTTAGGAGAGACTTTACATTCAAAAGAGGGGTTGAAACCCACAAGATCCAATCCCACACAATGCAAGATTGGATTCTATATGAGTTTCAAGGGTTGTGATAGCAAGGATACCCTCTTTTGTAAAGAATGTAGATAGAATGATTAAGCTAGGAATGCATAGAAAGTGAGAAAGATTCGCTTATAAACTGAGTTAGGGATATAGGATGAAGCTGCAGACCTGGAATTAGCAGTAAAATGTCGAGATGACGCTGTCCTACAAATTTGAGCAAAAGTTGACGGGACGATGGCGCCCTGCGTGCACACGGTCCTCCGAAAAATCCACGAAAGGAAGGGGGATCTGTTCGTCTCTGCACAAGGATTCCAGATCTTCAATTTCAGCCGCGTACCTACAACCTACACACAGAAAAGAGAAGACGATTGGGGGGTTAGGGATTAGGGGTTTGCCCTTAGGTCAAAACCCGGTTTTGGAATTAACCAAGAAATGAGAAATGCTGTAAATGTAATGTAAAACAAGTACTAATACCTTGTTGTAAGGATGTTTGTATCCTTATATGCGAAGGTATAGATGTTGTTGTTTGTTGTATGTTGTATGTTGTAGCATGTAATGTGTTGTAAGTGATCTCCTCTTCAATGGTTGAATCCTTGTCTTGAATGCAACACTTAGCCTTGAATGGAGACTTAGAATGATCAATTGCTTGAAGGAATGCTTGAATGCTTGAATGTTTGAATATCGTTTTCACGCCTTTTCCATCTATTTTCCATCCATCCAAATGAGAGAGGAAAATGTAGTTTATATACTTGCCAATTAGGGTTAAAAGACTGATTTTCCCGACCTTAGGCCGACCAGGAAATATAATTTCCAATTTGCAAACAAAAAGACTCGAAGTCCCATAGGAGACTAGGCCCAAAATAGGGCCAGGGACCAGGACGCTGGGCGCCATGGTCCTGGGCGCTCTGGTCCCACCTCCCGGGACAGCAGGGTGCAAGGAGGATCAGGTCAGGGTGCTGGAAAAATGCAGTTTTTGGTGTCGTGAGAAAGTTTCGGGGTCTCCATTCAGGTTTAGTGTTGCGTCGCCATCGTGAAGACCCAAATGCCGTCGAAATTGCAAGTGTCACAATTTTAGGACGCTACAAATACGTCGCTTTGTCATGGTTCATCTTTGTTTTCTTATTATTTTCTAATCATGCTTGTAATGATCTATTGACTGTTTGTGTTGTAGCTGCAAGTATCACACTTCACAGACACAACATTTTGGCACCCACCATGGGGCCAGAAAGCTCATTTTTGACCTCTTAGCATCATCAAATTTCCAATTTAGCAGTTTTCTGGCCGGGTCTAATTCAAAATTTTGTACGAGTTCCCTTATTTCCTCGTATGAGTTCCTTTGTGTCCTTGTACAAGCAGGGAGAATTTTCGTATGATCAAGTGAGAATTCTCATACGAAATTTTGTTTCTGTGTTTTCAAAATAGATTGCATTTTAGGGTTTTCATGCTTCAATTTGATTATTACTAATTCTAACCCTAGTCTGTTTGTGAGTTTTTTGGTAGCCTAATTGGTTTTTGCATGATGATTATCGAATATTACACTTGTCAAAGCTTCATTTCATCCAAACATCATGGCTACTAATGTATCTATTTTGCAGGTTTCCTAGGAGGACTCAACCAAACTTTATATCTTCTTTAAACTTTCTAGGCACACTTATTTTTTTGCTAAAGGAAATGAAAAATCATGTATTATGTGTTTTGATGATAGGAAAGTATGCTCTGACCTTTCTTAGGTGATCAGAAAGCCAGACTCATCCTAAGCTTTCATTAGTGCATATCTTTAGAAGGCTTGCCCTCCCGAGGAGCCTATAAGGTCGAAGCCATTAAGGCCGGTGAGAGTGGAACGACCCAAGTGGGAACGACTAACGCCAAGTACTCCAACCCACTATAAAATAAATGTGATTTGATAAAAATCAAGTCAACAATAGTGCTCGGTAATAGCTCTCCTCCGTACCTTTGGGTATATCAAACCTTGGTTTTCAAGACTGGGAGACCTCTTAATTGAGTTTATACCCTGACGTGCCGAACAGATCCCTTACTAGTTCCAATTATATTAGAAGCTACCCAATTCACCTCTGAAAGGGAGATAATCTTTATGCAAGAGAGATAGTAACTCTCCCAAGACACTTGTCATATCATGCCCCCATTAGCATTTGGAGTCAGATAATATGACGTTGAGAATCCATTGCGTGAGACTCAGTGGTCGTATTCTGATTAGCTATTGGGTGTGTACCTAAGTTTGCAAGAAAAGGTTTTCTCTCTCAGCCAACTTCCTTAGGTAGCATATTGTGCTTGGGGTCACTTAGTATATCATGTATTTGTTGTCTTCATCCCTAAAATAGAAAAGCAGACATCTAAGAAACTAGAAAACAGAAGCAAAACATCAAACTTCATTGACCAAAAAAATGTCCAAACAAAGTTTTTGTCTGTGTTATGTCCTCTGTGGTACAAGCTTGTTATTTTGTCGTACGAGGCATCTAGTTTATCATCTAGTCCAGTGATAATTATCGTACGAGCTAGTTTACCATAGAATCTTATGTCATCTTTTATCGTCCGGTCCAGTTAGAATTGTCGTACGAGCGAGTTTAGTAGGGAATTTTGGGTCATCATTTTTCGTCTGGTTCTGTGAGAAAGCTTGTATGAGTTTATGCTATGTGAAGTTTTTGGTTTGTCGTAAGAGCCTGTATAAATTATCGTTCAAGACTTTATAATCTGTCGTACGAATTTATGTCTCTGTCTACCTAGAACTGTCTTCTTGCATGTCTTTTTCAGATCTATCATATTTGCTTGGTTAGTTTACAGTAAGAATAAACACCTGTTATCTATCATTTTGTGCTTAGATTGTCTTCTTGGTTCTCTTGGTCAAGTTATCATCTGTCAAATCAGACTCTAGATATAGACACCTCAAGATTTTCAAGTATTCACATTCAACAAGTTCAAGATCTAAACATCTCAAATTGCATCATCACCCTCTTTGATAAACTGATCACTCAAAAACATAGTTTCTTATCAGGATCTATCATCCTCTATCATGAAACTACAATGTTTGGTTAGGATAACCTTGTCCCACATCGTAGGATATATCGTTCCTATTGGACTGGGTTTTTATCAAAATCATCATCATTGCACTCCAAAACCGAAGCTTGAAAAACATGTAAACTTTTAAACACTTGAATCATCTTTTTGTGTCATATCACTCTATCACATTTACATTGACAGTTGATTGCTTATCAAAACAACTTTTGGACAATCTAATCCTAGCGCAATATCTAACACATGTGTATGCCCGTTTTAACTAGGGCTTAGAGACAAAAGATCACAAAGATAGAAATAGAAACATTTGAAATAACAGAAGATCATAGAACCATGGAACACGAAGATGAAATACAAGTTGAAGAAGAAATAAAAGAACAACATGTCAGAGACATCAAAAAAGATCCTCAATTCGATAAATTATGGAGAAAATATTGGAGGGAGAAAAAGAAAAATACTTCCTAATGTTAGCAAGAATTGGTGCTACACTCCCCCAAGATTTTGATGTGAACAAATTGACACAAAAGAGAAGTGACCCTCCCCCTAATAATGAACAATATGAGGATATTTTTGGTCTCAAAATTAATGACATGTCAATTCCTAGTAACACCAGAAAAAATGAGGAATCTTACATTCCCAAAAGAGATGGCTTAGAAATTCTGAATAACGTTCAATCCAATGAGGATACAAGAAGGGGTAGAGATGATATAAGAAGAGACCAAGCTCCTAGAATACAAAATCATGGTTATGTAAGAAAAAATCATGGTTATGCAAGAACAAATCATGTTGATAATCCTATCACAACTCTCACACAACAAATACAAACACTGCAAACACAAAATCATTATATGTAGATAGGAAATGTTAGAAGATACCCATTTCAAGAAATATAAACATGATACCATTTCCTATAGGTTGTGAAACTCCTAGATACAAAAAATATGATGGAAGCACTGACCCTCAAGATCATGTACAATCATTTTGCACAATGAGTATGGAGTTTGCACATGAGGATACCTACTTGATGAGATTATTTCTGAAAAGCTTAACTGGACTTGCTATGGAATGGTTCTCCAAACTTACACCTAGAATTAGATCATTCTCAGAATTGGTGGATAGGTTTTTTTCACAATACTCTTACAACATACAACATGAAGTAACAATGCTAGACCTATGTAATGCCAAAAAAAAGAGTGGAGAACATTTCATGACATTTTTACAAAGATGGAGATAGTTAGCTTCATGATATCCTCGTACAATGCCAGCGTATGAAAAAATGGACATATTCATCGACAACCTAAATGATCAAATGAGTTATCATCTAAAACTGCAAGGACATCAAAGTTTTGGAAAGATGATTGATAATGGAATTGGAATGGAGGAAGCCATGATAAAGAAAGGTGAGTTGAAAATATACAAAGAATAACTCCATCCTCCTAACAACACTAATAACAACAATCACAATGATAAGCCAAATTTTTGGAATAGAAATCCTAATTAATGTCGTCAATGATGGAATAGTGCATAACAACAATGTGAAACCAAAACAACCGGTTTTTAATCTATCCCATCACTCAACAATGACTCAACAAAACAACAATCACAAAAAAGCAACTATCAAAAATTTCTTTTGAAGGTAATTTACAAACATTGGTGAACCCCTTGGGTCTACACTAAAGACACCTTTCGCAAACAAATTGATTACTTTACCAGAAGAAAGGAACTATGAACCTCAAGTAAAACCCCCTTAGTGGAATGATAACCATTATTGCGATTTCCATCGAAACAAGGGACATCACATAGATAATTGTCAGTGGTTGAAACATGTCATCCAAGATTTGATTGATAATGGAGTAATAACTGTGGATGGACATACAACAAACAAGTCTCATACAAATTTTAAAACTCCACTTCCAAACTATGAGAAGGGTGAATAATCAACAAGAAATAATGGTAAGGGTAAAGAAAAGGTAAACTACGCTCATACATATGATAATGTGGTAAATGTGATTGTAGTTAAAGAAAAGAAAAATCAAGAACCTTCTCATGCTATCACAAGAAGCAAAGCTAAAGTTGTTTTTCTGGGTCCTACAATAAACACGTCATCCACTGCAAAACAATATAATCTAGTGGAGCAATTGCAGAAAATGCCCACTCAAATATCCATCTTAGAACTTTTAAAACTTTCATCTGCACACAAAGAAATGCTTGAATGAGCATTAGTAGATACAACAGTGTCTAAAGATTTGGATATAGATCAATTCCAAACCATGGTGGGATACCTCACAACCCCTCATTGCTTATCATTCATTGAAGAAGATGACATGTCCTTGCCACATTGCCATAATGCTCCCTTGCATATCAAAGTCATTATTCATAAGATGCGAGTTAAACGTGTCCTAATAGATGGAGGAGCTCGCTTAAACATTTTCTCTTTGATTCTAGTCTATGCTCTAGGTTATTTAGAAGATGCAGTTAATCCCCCAAAAGTGATCACCATTAAAGCCTATGATGAAGAAGAGTGTTCCTCTAAAGGAATTGTGATGTTACCCATCAGAGAAGGACCTTTACAGAAAGACATAGTATGCCGGGTTCTAGACTTGGACTTATCATACAACATACTCTTGGGAAGACCCTGGATACATGACATACAAGCTGCTCCATCCACATATCATCAATGCCTAAAGTTTCCCTACAATGGGTAGGAAATCATGATCTCAGCAGATTCAAATCCATTTCAGTATTGTAGTAATCTCAAACCAGTTCAAGAAGTCATTGTTCCTCATAACAGGGAGGCATCATCTTCAAACACACAATCTAAAAAAAAATCATTTGCCTCAATTTTGTCAAGTATAGAAAAACAAATGCAGCCAAGAGATTGAAGGAATGGAGAATATTCAATAGCACAATTACCACTTTCTCCTAAATCCATTGGAAAACCATCAAACTCTAAAAAACAACCTGTGTATGGTGAAAATGGATAACAATAATAACAATATTGAAAGGCTAAAAGAATCCAACCACAAAACCCTAGCCTAACAACAACAAAGATCCACCATAACATATGAAGATTACCTAAGACAATGCAAATCAAACAAAATCACAAAGATTATACCATCACATGTCCAATAGGGTTTTGATCTCCATTCTTCCTATCTCCATTGATCTTGCTTGATATATTTGCTCTCAGATTTTATGTGCACAAGAGCTCAACAAAGAACGAAATGTGGTTGCAAGTAGGATCGTAGTGTAGTCAATTGCATAAAAGATGATTAGCATGAATGATTAGAATGATTGATTAGGATTTGATAATGAAGGAAGCATCTCGTTATATAGAAGACACTATATGAAATTGAGGGATAAGATTGAGAGGTGTAAAAGGAGGTCAGCTATGATTAGAGGGTAGGTAAAAGAAATAATAAAATAATGAAAGGGGTAGGTAGTATATAAATTAGAGATGAATGACATGTGTCATGGGTAGAAAAGGCTAATGAATTAATTAAATAAATAAAGATTTATTTAGTTAATAGAAGAAGTGAGATCAATTAAATAAATAAGATATTTATTTAATTTAGGAAAAGGATAATTTAAATAAATAAATGTATTTATTTAAATGAGAAATAAGGCTAGAAGAGGATAAATGAATTAATTAAATAAATACAGATTTATTTAATTAATAGAAGAATTAAGCTTAGATAATTAAATAAATAAAATTTATTTAATTAGACTGGACAATTTTGGGTGTCTACATTTTGCCCCTCTTTGAGACAATGCGGCTTGTCGCGTTGTTTCAAAGAAGATAAGATGAACTGATACAAATTTGCCCCAGGATGGGAATGATATGCCCCCTCGAGAGATTGGATGAAAATGTTTGAAAAGATCGCAGACAATCTCTCGATAAGAAAGACAGGATAGAATGGACTAGCCAGATAAAGTGACAGAGTCACGGGATAATGAAGACTGACTCGGGAGGCGAGGGCTAGGGCTAGGGTAGTGTATAAGATAGACCATGGGGGAAAATACATCCTCATTGTCATCTACACATCCAAGAGATTAAAGTACAAAGAGAGAAAAGAGAAATGACAATCAGCAGTGATGGCTTTTGTTCACAGATTCGACCGTGTTCGTCGATTCTAGAGGCCAGCAGAGGCAGGAGAGCCGGTGAGTACCACAAAACCTCCTCGTACTTTGATGCATTTATTGTTGTCATTAATGCATACTAGGTAATGTAATAAATGCACATTTATGTCAGGAAAGCACGTTTGTGTCCAAAAATGTGAATTTTTGTCTTCTAGGTCAAATTGGCAGTTCTGTGATGAACATACGCTGTCGATTGGATATGCTGCTGAGAGGATACACTCAAGAAGGTCCTTTAGGGAAGACTAGGATAGATCAAGGAAATTTGTGATGAACAGTGAGTACCAAAATAGAGTACTTTGTGATGAACAGGGAGTACTAAAATATGAGCAGCACTTTGTGATAAACAGTGAGTGCAAATGTGAGCAACACTTTGTGATGAACAGGGAGTGCCAAACATGTAATACTTTGTGATGAACAGGAAGTACCACTAGGATAGAAGCAACACTTTGTGATGAACAGTGAGTTTCACTAGGACTGAGATGATTGATTTGTGTGACTGCAGGAGTATTTGCCTATGCTGGAGTCATGGGAGAGATTCCCATCGACTCAGAGGTTGCGACCTGAGTTGACATTTGAGGACTGAGCTGTGATCAAAGAGATGGGATTGAGACATGTGCTATATGTGCCTGAGTTTCGGGTGAACATGGGACTGTTGACTGCACTGGCGGAGAGATGGCAATCCGAGACTTGCACATTCCATTTGCTGACGGGGGAGATGACAGTCACCCTGGAGGATGTATACAGGATTATGCGGATACCAATTGATGGGGAGCTGATTTTGTACGATCGAGACGGAGATAGGGATGCCCTTAGATGAGTGTTCTAGGATCCGGGACAGGAGATGACGGTGGGATACCATGCCATGGACAGGATTAGCACTACCAACAGTGTTGGCATGAGTTATCAGTGGGTTCCTTTGTATCAGTTTTGTACCATTTTGTATGATGACGTAGACACCTGCGGGTGATTGTAGCCATATGATTTTGACATCATTGTATCATGACACTTTATGATTATATATGAGATGATTCATCTTTGCGGCAGCTATATGCATGTGTACCTATATGATGAGATGTTCTTATGTGATGTTTATGATGGGGATGCAAATATGTATATGAGGAAATGCAATATTTTGTTCTTTTATGTTTTTAAATGTTATGCAAATACAAATGTGAATGTATGAAATACCAATGAATATGATAATGCAAATGACTATTTACATGATGAAAATGTAAAATGTGCTAACATGTGTTGTGTGCAAGATGTGATGCAATTGTGATATCTATATGTATGTATGAAATGCAAATGTTTTTGGTGTGTCATTATACTCAGTCATGTGATAGCAGGCTACGCAGACTCGAGAAGGATGATGGAAGTCAATCAAGAAAGGGGGGATGAAAGACAGAAGATATGAAAGTGAAAGAGCTTCTTGTGTGTTATCATCATTGAGCTTTATTATGGCAAGTAGGCTATGACAATCGAGGCATATGTTCGACCCAGAAAGTCATTGTACCCATTTGCATGGAGATAAGATAGTCACAAACAAGGAATGCCCCAGTTCATACTAGACTCACAGTGTCCTCATATCCTTGGACAAGTCATAGCATTACTAAGAGACAATCCATAGATAGAAAATACAAATAGATGACGATACCCCATCCTCGCCTTTCTAGTCAAAGACATCCTAGAGATAGAATCTCTAGTCAAAGACATCCCAGAAAAGCTAAAAGACATGTCACCAAAAAAAAAGATGAAATCAAAAGAAAACCAAGACTCGACACCAACATCCACTGTAGTCCTCAAGTTTGTGTCTCTTGTCACTTGTATAAGTCTTATTTGATTGTGGTCACAATGTTTACTTTCACAAAATGGATAGATAGCACTGAACCATATGTTGTCTGAGTCTGTTGAAAGATTTGATTTGTTGAAGCCCATTGTTGCCGCTATGTCTCATCTGAAACTGACTGAATCCATGAAACTGATACTTTATTACGGAGAAGATGAAACTTTATTATGGATCTGTGATGCAAATGTTGCTTTATTGTGGATTGTGCACGGATAGACTGAAGGAAGCTGGAAGAAACTGTACTCCTCGAAACATGTGATGTTCTTAGTTCCACACCTATCACTAGACACAGGATTTGCCTTAGCCACAAATAGGATCTAATTTATTATGGATGGAAAGGGAGGTGAAAAGGGAGATTTATTATGAATGGCTAACCAATCTTGGGTAGATCAATAACAAGCCATGATGGGAATGGGTAAGTTTATTATGAATGAATAGGTTGTGAGTGTGTGCAAAGTGAAAGGATGAAAGTGAATCCTGAAGGAGGGAGGAGCAATGTCTCTACACATGGCATTGGTGACCCAATTTTCACCATGGTACTTGCCCAGGGCACCACCGAAGTGGTTTTCACTGTTGGATGAAATTATTTATCTTTACTTTTTGATTTTTCAATGTTTTTTGTGTCACAAGGCACCTGTTTGCCAGGTTTTCACCAAGTAACGATTTTTTTGTTTTATAATTTTTTTTGTATTTTTGAAATTTTTGATTTTTTTTGTATATTTTAAATTGTTTTTGATTTTTTTTGTATTTTTGAAATTAGGATATTCCAAAGAGCTATGTGTAGAACCTGTGAAGGTGCATGATGTTGATAGGATCCTCCAAAGGTTCACCTTCTGCAGTTGAGAGCTGATATGCCCCAGATTCATATGCTGTTGTAATGATGTAAAGACCAAGCCAATTTGGTTCAAACTTTCCCTTCTTCTCTCTGTCTTGCTGATTTTTGGGATTTTCTCTGAGAACTAAGTCCCCTACCTCAAATGTGTGAGGCTTGACTTTGTGATTGTAGCTGCATCGTTCCTTGATTGAATGATGTGTAGCTTGAGTGACTGTCTTCATTGATAAAGGAACTGAGATAGAATTACTAGTGTGTGGACTACACAAACCTGTATGTGTGTCACCTGAAGAAGTTTGGGCATCCCTGATAACAAAGTCCTTCAAGGAAGCTCCATTAAAGGTCCATGATGTATCACCAAAAGGGAAAGGATGTGTGGAACAAGTAGATGAGTGATGAAGGCTTATGATTGCGAAAAAAAGTGAAAGTAGGATAGCGATGGAGACTTAGGATCAACAAGTGTTCTTTTTTACTTGAAATTGTAGAACTTTTGCCCCCAGTTATTTTGATATTAGGGGAGATCAACTCTTTCTCTTTTTGCTTCATAGGATTTTTATCCTAGACTTTGATTTTTGTAGAGTCCAATAGCTTTTGATTTTGATTTGGACTAAAGAACTTCTCTTTATTTTTCTTTTCAAAGCTTAATTCTTGATCCCTAATGAGTAAGGGCTTTTGTAATTCTTGTTGATCCAAGTTTGGAAGTGGAGTGGAAATGGAATGAGTGGATGAAATGGTAAAGCTATGTGAGTTCTCAAGAGGGATGCCAATACACTCAATAGATTCTTCGCTGGAACCACTCTTAGGACTATTGATATCAAGAGTTGCTTGCACTGCTAGAGGAGATTTGCATTTGGACTTAGTAGCCACAACACTAGGTGGTTCACACCCAATTCCTTGGTCTTGCATATTGCTTGTAGGTTGTTCCTATTGACAGAATACCTTAGGAGATAATGGGAGTTGGTCAACATGAAATATATACTCACCACATCCTAGGTCTTTAATCTTGAACTTTTCTTTTCGCTCTTCTTGTTTGGATGTAGAAGCTTTTAAGGATTCAGGATCCACGTATGCCGATGAAGGAACAGCTTCGCGATTGACTGGGATTGTTATTTCTGATTGAGGTTGCAGATTGTTGCAATATATGAATGGATTTGGATCTGCTTTGATGGTCATTTCAACTCCATTGTGTGGAAACTTGATACATCGATGATATGTAGATGGGACTGTGCTCATTTCATGAATCAATGGGCATCCCAATAGTATGTTGTATGTGAGATCGATGTCTAGGACTTGACAAACCACATCCTTTGTAACTGGCCCAACTCTGAGAGGTAAGGTGACTGTACCCTTGGATGAATGCTCTTCATCATCATATGCTTTGATAGTAATTTTGTTTGTAGAATTCACAGCCATGTTAGAATATCCCAATTGTTTAATAGTGCTCAATGTACAAATGTTTAGACCTGCTCCTCCATCTATTAGGACTCATTTGATTCTATGTTTGTGTATGAAGGCTTCAATGTGTAATGGTGCATTATGTGGCTGACTTACAGAGGCGTCATCAGCTTCTGTGAATGTAAGGGAGTGTGGAATGGAAAGGTATCCCACCATGGCTTGAAACTAGTCCACGTTCAGATTAGTAGGAACAATAGTGTCTCTCAAGATTTTGTCAAGAATGGATTTATGTGTGGGGGATATGCGTAAGAGCTCAAGGATGGAGATGGGCATGGGTGTCTTCCCTAACTATTCTACAAGGTCATACTCAGGTTTGGTTGATGAGGAGGCAGTGTTCTTGGCTGGAACACCTTGCAAAGTGATTTTACCTCGACGGGTTGTAACATGACATTCAGAGGTAGGTTTGGAAGAAGATCCAACACCTTTTAAGACAATCTCGGGTCTCTGGGTAGAATTCTCAGGGTTTTTGTCCTTGATGATAATGGTAGAGACATAATTGTCCATCGAGATGTGATTGATAGTTGAATCATAGTTATAAGATGCTCTTGTATAGTTGGTTTGGTCATCTGTGGCTTTAGCTTTTCCTTTGTCATGTTTTGGGAATGGTTCCTTAAACATCTCATGTTCTTGATTGGAGGAATGTCCCTCAATCTCAATGTCACCTCTATCAATGAGATCTTGTATGATGTTCTTCAGTCGATGACAATTTCCTGTCTTATGACCCTTGCTCTTATGAAATTCACAATACTCATCATCTTTCCACCAATTTGGTTTAACCTTTGGTTCATATGGAGGAAAATATGGAACTGTGATTACCTTGTTTGCCACTAGCTTCTTGAAGACTGACTCAAGTGGTTCTCGGAATGGGGTGTACTTCCTTCGTGATTTGGAAGTTGTTTGAGTATTCACTTGATTGTTTGTAGAACTTGATCTAGAAAAAATGAATTTGGGTCGCACTGTGTTGGCATCAACAACAGCATCATTGACTGTGTTCTTGTTTTTATTCCAAAATCTTGGCTTGTCTTTTCCTTTAAAGTCATCTTTGTTTTCCTTGAATATCTTGATGACTCCTTGTTCAATTAGGACCTTTTCTGTCGCTAAGCCTTTTTCAATAACGTCCTTGAAGGTGGACAAACAAGCTTTTATTAGATCATAGCCAATGTCTTTGTTAACATTTTGTGTGAACATTTCTACCATTTGTTTTTGTGGAATTTCACAAGAGCATCTGCTGGCTAGATTTTTCCATCTTTGTAAAAATGATGCAAAAGATTCTCCCTCTTTTTGTTTGGTGTTGCACAAAGTAGTGACTGATATGTCTATCTCTATGTTGTAGGAGAAATGTTGGATAAATGCCTCTGCTAAGTCACCCCATGACTTAATACCAGGTGGGAGTTGGGAGAACCATTCCATAGCTTGATCACCTAAGCTTTGTGGGAATAATCTCATTAAATATGTCTCTTCTGCTACTACCTCAATGCAAGCTATGAAAAATTGTCTTATGTGTGCCTTAGGATCCCCTTTTCCTCTATACTTGTCAAATTAAGGCGTCACAAAATGTGTAGGAAATGGAGGCATTGGAATGCTCTTGTCAAATGGATAAGGACATATGTCTCTCATTGTGTATGTTGGCTTCGGTGTATTTATGTCCTCCATTTTCTTTTGTAAGTCCCTGATTTGTTGCTCCAAATTGCTTTTAGGTGGAGATCGACTTCTTGGACCATACCCTATTCTTGAGGCACCAATTGGAGGAGGAGCATGTTGCATATATGGATGATATTGATCATACACATGTTCATATGGAGGAGGTCTGTAATGATGCTGCGTATATGGACCACTTGGTATAGATTCATGTTGAGGAATGCCATATCTATTTTGTCCATGTATACCATACTCTACAGGCATGTCATGTTCTAATGTGTTGCCCCCAAATTTGACATGGGGTTTCCTTGTGTCCAAATTTTGAGCATGCCTTTGAATATCCAATTGTTGTGGTGGTTGATCCTTAGCATTGATATGTGATTGAGCATATTTCTCTGCATAAGACTTCCATAATGGTCTACGAAGGTAATTATCATATGTTTGACCATGTGTATGTGGGACCTCTGGTTTTTGAAGCAAAGCTGATGGTGATTCAGGTACCATGTGTGGTCCTCTATTTCCTCCACTATTAGGTCTCCTTTGATCCATATTGGAGTGCGGTTGTTGCAAAGGTCGATTTTCCATTATTTGAGACATGTCAAAATCATGAGGTATCTTGGCTCCACTTTGTGCCATCATTTGTAAGAAGTATTGTCTATCCCTCCTCATTATTTCCTCAACCAATCGATTGAAATGGGGATTCATAATGGATTCTTCCACATCTACTGAGTGTACTGAAAAGTTGTCCACATTGTCATTGTGTGTAGCATTGTTGTTTATAGTGTCCATGTTCTCAACATTTGGAATGTTTCTATAGGCATCCATGTCAGGAAATGTAGTATGATTAGAATTGAAAAAGATATCATTGTCATACTCATAAGAACTCATGTTTGTGGACTCTTGAGCCTCTTTAGTTTCTCTCCTAGATTTTTGAAGATGGGTTTCAACCATGAACTAGGTCTTGACCAAGATGTTTGAGACTAGATGAAAAATGGAAAGAGTATGGAAGACCAAGAGTTGGATGGAATGTAAATAAATCTGAAGTGTACTTGCAATGTCCAAAGTGTAAGACCAAGTATGTATGTAGTAGAGTAGGTGTGGCTTCCAAAGAGAGGATAGTTTCTCTTGATGAGGTAAGTTGACCTTGACTCTAAGTAATACCAAATGAGACCCAAAGGTAAAAAACCTTGATGAGGGACCACTTAGCAAAGTGTTGTTGTATGTAGTGTGTTGACAAAGTATGATGAGGACAAGCAAGTGACCTTTTGACTCAAGTTTAGACAATTGTGAATGTAAAGTGAAATGTAAAGCAATGATGGACTTTGTGAGACCCAAAGACAAGTTGAATGCTAAATGAAAACCGAGAGAAACAACCTAGGAAGCTCAAGAATTTTGAAACTGATTGCTCTTGCTTGCTGGACTGTAAAATTTTTCCAATTTGTGAAGTTGTTGGTTGTGACCAAATCTGAATGTTTGACTGTTTTTCATGACAAGAGGACACAATGTTGATGAGGACTCAATGTTTGCAAGTGTTTAGACTCAAAATGACTCCAAGAAAAGTGTGTTGTTTGATGTAAAATTGTTTTGCATACACTTGAAGACACAAAAGACACAATGTTTTGCTGTTTGGTCTTGAATGTTTTGAATGTTTAAAATAAGTCAAGCACAATTCTTATGGCTGGCCAAGACAATAGTTGTTGATCCCACATGAGGTTTTACCCCTGTGGCGAACTTTGTATCTCTACTAAGAACTGTATGTGTGTGGGCCGCTACCAGAGGTCCGACCTCCTGCCCCAATAACTAGAAGGATTTGGGCTTCTAAAACAAAAAGGTGCTAGTAAGGGCATCCACTCGTGTGGCCATACATGCAGCACTTTCAGCTCTGTAAATATAGAAGGCTCCCAGCCGGTAGGGGTTACGCCCTACAATTGATCAAATAAATTTGATCAAACGGGTTTATGGGGAGACATAGTGTCAGTATGAACTAATCAGCACACGTTATCCATAGTTTTCACCATGAATACAGTTGTTTATAGTGGTTCGGAAGAGGTGGGTTTTCCTCGCTACCACTTGGGTCGTTCTCTTCTCACTAGTATTCCTAATGACCACACGGGAAGACAGGCCCTCTAAAGATTAAACAAAAGGAGCTTATTACTCAAGACACAAAAGACAATGATTCAATTTTAGTGCACCAATTGAAGTGTTTGCTAGTCTATGAAAATAAGGCACACAATAAAAATCCAAAAACCCTTGCCAAGGACCTGCAACAAATATTTATTAGTAGTTTGGATTGTTTGAAATAATCACCCCTTCCTGCAAGCACACAAGTTAGGTAAATTTTAGATCCAAAAGACTTTGTGAAATAGGGGCCTTCAACAATGTGTTTTGTTGACCAATTCAAAGACTTGATTCATCATAAATAAAGACCACCTATAAAATTTCAAGAGATCTCCAGAAATGTAAGAAAATCCAAAAAATTTGCTAATTTGCTCCAAAAATTAATTTTTTATGAAAAATCATAAAAAATTCATATAAAATGCAAAATCAATCCAAAAAATCTGAAATGTTTACTAGAGAGTCCCGATGGTCTTCCAAACCTGCTAAATTTTTTTTCTGCATTAAATCCAAGCAGTTTGTGAGATATGAGTAAAATAATGCAAAACTCTAATTTTCAAAGATCTGATTTTTGAAGAGTAATTTTGCATCAAATTTAAAATCACAAATAACAGATCTTGTGTATAATTCTAAGAGATTTCCAAAAATGTAAGAAAATCCAAAAAATTTGTAATTTTCTCTCAAAATTAATTTTTTATGAAAAATCATAAAAAATTCATATAAAATTCAAAATCGATCCAAAAAATATGAAATTTTTATTAAATCTTTCTGATACTTTTCCTGACTTGCACAAAAAATTTTATATTAAAATTCGAAGCTGTTTGTGAGATCTGATCAAAATAAAGAAAAACCCTAATTTTTAAATATCCAATTTTTAGGGAAATATTTTGCATCAAAATTAAAATCACAAAGAATAGATCCTATGTATAATTATGAGAGATTTCCAAAAATTTAAGAAAATCCAAAAAATTCTCTCATTTGCTCTCAAAATTAAGTTTTTATGAAAAATCATAAAAAATTCATAGAAAATGAAAATATGCTCTAAAAATTTTGAATTTTGGATTGAGAGCTCCTGATACTTTCTTCAACCTGCAAAACAAATTTGATGCAAAATTTCCTATCCGTTTGTGAGATATGATTGACTCTCTCCAAGATCTTGATTTTGTGTCCAAAACCCTAGTTGCACAAGGTTATTCTCCAAATTGTTTTACAAAATAGCAATATAGGGTTAGGAAAATCTGCAAAAAACACAGATCTAAGAAAAATCCATGTCCCACGGGGCGTGCCAAAATGTATATGGTGAAAATGGATACCAATAATAACAATATTGAAAGGCTAAATGAATCCAACCACAAAACCCTAGCCTAACAACAACAAAGATCCACCATAACATATGAAGATTACCTAAGACAATGCAAATCGAATGAAATCACAAAGATTATACCATCACATGTCCAATAGGGTTTTGATCTCCATTCTTCCTATCTCCATTGATCTTGCTTGATATATTTGCTCTCAGATTTTATATGCACAAGAGCTCAACAAAGAACGGAATGTGGTTGCAAGTAGGATCGTAGTGTAGTCAATTGCATAAAAGATGATTAGCATGAATGATTAGAATGATTGATTAGGATTTGATAATGAAGGAAGCATCTCCTTATATAGAAGACACTATCTGAAATGGAGGGATAAGATTGAGAGGTGTAAAAGGAGGTCGGCTATGATTAGAGGGTAGGTAAAAGAAATAATAAAATAATGAAAGGGGTAGGTAGTGTATAAATTAAGAGATGAATGACATTGTCATGGGTAGAAAAGGCTAATGAATTAATTAAATAAATAAAGATTTATTTAATTAATAGAAGAAGTGGGATCAATTAAATAAATAAGATATTTATTTAATTTAGGAAAAGGATAATTTAAATAAATAAATGTATTTATTTAAATGAGAAATAAGGCTAGAAGAGGATAAATGAATTAATTAAATAAATACAGATTTATTTAATTAATAGAAGAATTAAGCTTAGATAATTAAATAAATAATATTTATTTAATTAGACTGGACAATTTTGGGTGTCTACACAACCAATTGGAAAACATCTTCTGATATTTGATGGAGAATTTGTTAGTGCTAGGACCTTAGCAGAGGAAAAAAAAGACAAATATGTGCTATAGTGGTTATAAAAGGATGAAGAAGTTCAACAAAAGATCAACAATGTCTGTATACCTATAGAAAAGTATGGGAAAGGATTCAACATTCTCAAAAAAAAGGGATACACTAGAATAGGTTCTATAGGGAAAAGAAAAGAAGGTATATCAGAACCTATCCAACCTTACACTCAATAGGCTACAGAAAAAATAGGCTTAGGGTATGGACAAGTTACTCTATCAGAAGACACATCTTTTAGCCAACAACAAGAGGAATATGAAAATAGACAAGAACAAATGGCAATTGAAAGAGATGAAACATCAACTAAGCAACAAGCACAAGCAAACATGAAATGGGAAAAGAAGCAAGCTTCAAATCAACAAGAAAAAGAAACTAAAAGAAACTCCCAAGTAGCCTTAAATCTCAATCAAAACAAGCACGAACCTGGTAGTAATCAAGGAGAGCTCATAGAAAGGTTGACAAAACTCAATCTCAATCTAGAAGAGGTTGAATACGAAAGAAGAAAAAATATAGCACAAAAAGATGAAGAAACAAATTTGTAGATTGTAAGATGCAAGTGATATAGATTCTAATGAATGGGAATGGGATTCCTATCACTCTGAAGAATCAGCTGAAGAAAATTTCTTTGAAGAAGATGTCAGAGTTGATGTAGTTCACACGTATGCAGGGAAAACGTTAGGAACTAGTTTACTTGAATCAAAATCACATTTAGATGACTTGGACTTAATCGAGGATGATCAAGAGCTTCTTGTGCGAGGTAATTCTCATGAGAGTATTGTTCTAGACATTGACATACATATCAAAAACTTTGATACATCCATCATGACCCTTGATACTCTTGAAACATCTCAACCTGATGACCCTTACCTCTAATCCATCCTGAACTTATTGATTGGGAAAATGAAGGACATACTGCCATTGAGACCTTTCTGAATGACCATGCCATATCTGTATATCTTAATGCAATCAAACCCACAACAACTTTCACCAGGAATTTCAGCAATGCACCTTCTAGTCAAGTGGGTGCCAAATCTCCTAGTCGCAAAAAGAAAAATAAAGAAAACAATATCAGGTCTAATGCTGAAAACCATTTTTTGACAACATTAGATCAGGAAAAAGTAAAAGGAAAGGATGCATCTAATAGTGAAAATATCCTCGAGGTGCCAGAAGATGGGAGATTTGACACTTTACCTGCAAATTATCAAGAAAGGTCATCCATTTTGATTGAACCAATAGAGGTAGTTAACATATGGACAACAGAGCAACCAAAGATCCTAAATCCAACAACTTCTCTGTCAGAAGAATAAATGCAACAATATATGGAATTATTCAAATGATGACAAATCAATTTCACCTAGTCATATGTAGACATGCTAGGGTTAGATCCAGAGCTTATTATGCATAAATTAAATGTCAGTCCAAGAGCCAAACCAGTTAAACAAAAATTAAGGAAAATGCATCCACATATTGCTCTTCTAGTCAAAGTAGAACTAAAGAAATTATTGGATGTCAGATTCATCAGACCTATAGCTTATCCTCAATGGGTATCTAACATTGATCCTATTTCCAAACCAGATAAAAGTATCAGAATATGCATAGACTTCAAAGATCTTAATAATGCATGTCCAAAGGATGACTTTCCTTTTCCTACCATTGACATCATTGTAGATTTAATTGTTGGACACTCCATGTTTTCTATAATGGATTGTTTCTCTGGATACAATCAGATTAAAATAGCACCTGAAGATCAAGAAAAGACAACTTTCACATGCTTGTGGGGTACATTCTGCTAGAATGTCATGCCTTTTGGACTAAAGAACATAGGTGCTACATATCAGAGAGTTATGGCAACGATATTCTATGACATGATGCATACATTCATGGAAGACTATGTGGATGACATCTTGGCCAAATCATACAACAGAGAAGACCATATAGGAATACTAGAAAAGATCTTTGATAGGTTAGAACAGTATAAGCTACAACTCAATCCCAAGAAATGTGCCTTTGGTGTCACTTCAGGCAATCTATTGGGATACATTGTTTTAGCTAGACGTATTAAAGTAGATCCAACTAAGGTCAAAGCAATCATGGAAATGGCATCTCCCAAGAATATCAGTCAACTAAGATCACTCCAAGGAAGACTCCAGTCAATCAGAAGATTTGTTGCTCAACTGGAAGATAAATGTTAACCATTTACTCATCTATTGCACAAAAATGTTCATTTGAAGTGGGGCCATCAATGTGAGGATGCATTCAACAAGATCAAGGCGTATCTCATGCAACCACCTATCCTAATATCACCAATTCTAGGAAAGTTGTTGTTACTCTATGTATCAACCATTGAAGTATCATTAGGAGTCCTGGTCGCACAATAGGATAATGAAGAAAAAGAACGAGCCATCTACTACATTAATAGAACATTAGTGGGATACGAGCTCAACTATTCTCCAACAGAAAAAACATGCTTGGCGGTAGTTTTTGCTTCTCAAAAATTAAGACACTATCTACTATCTCACTCCATCAAGTTGATAGCTAAAATCGATCCATTAAAGTATTTACTGAGCAAGACAACATTAATAGGATCACTAGCAAAATGGATCATGATCCTAAGTGAGTTTTATATTGAGTATGTTGACAAAATAGCTATAAAGGGACAAGTTATTGCACACCAACTAGCCGAGGCACCACTTCAGGACAATCATCCTTTGCAGATTGAATTTCATGATGCTGATATCCTAACAGTCACCACAAAAATATGGAAATTATACTTTGATGGTTCATATACACAACATGGTTCAGGAGCAAGTATTTTATTCATCACACCACAAGGTCATACAATTCCAAAAACATACAAATTAAGCTTTCCATGCACCAACAATACATTGGAATATGAAGCTTTAGTTATAGGCATCAAAATGGCTATAGAATGGAACATTACACAACTTTAAGTCTTTGGAGACTCTCAGCTCGTCATCAATCAAATCAATGACGATTATCAAACAAAGGACAAAAAGTTAATGCCTTATAAAAAGGTTGATGATATAAAGAAATACTTTGTAGAAATAACTTTTTAGAAGATTCCAAGGAATGACAACAAAGCAACAAACACCATTGCTAAAATAGCTTCTCTACTTCAGACACAGGAAAATCAACATCGTTATGAATTCCTGGTGGAAGAGTTGTTTTACCCTGCTCATAATTGTCCTGATTCTCAAACTATCTATCACCTTGTTGGGCATGATTCCTCCCGTTATGGCCAAACTTACACATACCTGAAAGATAACACCCTACCTCCTGACTTATCAAAAAATCAAAAGAGAAACTTTATTCACCAATCCTCCCATTATACTCTCGTCGCGGATACCCTGTTTAAATGAGGTCTAGACAGTACTCTTTTAAGATGTCTTGAACACAAAGAATCTAAGAAGACCTTACATGAAGTCCATAACAGCATTTGTGGCACTCATTCAAGTGGTCTTACCCTTTTGAAAAACTCATATGCTTAGGCTATTATTGGCCAACTATGGAATGAGATTCTTTTCAGATAGCTAGAACATGCAAACATTGTCAGATCCATGGAAATTTGATTCATGCACCAGTACAAGAACTTCATGCTTTTGCAACATCTTGGCCTTTTTGTCAATGGGGTCTTGATCTAGTAGGAAAGATAAATCCTTCTTCATTTAATGGTCACAAATTCATCTTGGTCGCTATAGAATATTTCACAAAATGGATTGAGGTAGTACCTCTCATCAATATCACAAGAAAATAAATTGTTGCATTTATCTTGAATTACATCATCTGTCGCTATGGAATACCCATGACCATTATCACTAATAATGGGCGACCATTCAAGAATTAGGATGTACAAGAACTATGTGAGAAATTCAAGATCCAACACAGATTTTCTACACCCTACTATCCACAAGGGAATGGGCAAGTAGAAGCATTAAAAAAAACTATTTGAAAATCCTCAAAAAGACAGTGAATGATGCTAGAAGAGATTGGCATATTCAATTGAACCCTGCTGTGTAGGGGAAAAAGCGAGACTAGGACAGTGTACCCTAATCCTAACTTTTGACACACATTGCGGAATACGAAAGAGCCTAGAGATATCGTACAGTTGGCTAATTCTTTTGGTGAAAGAGAGAGCCACGGGATATCTATCAGGATTTCTATTCCTTTGTTGAAATTGAAAGCTAAAATGATACAAGTTCAAACCCTAACCTCGAAACGTAAGTATGAACTAGTAACAAGTTTGCAGAATTGAGATTAAACAATGAACAACTGTAAATGTAAGGATAAAATAAGAATGCAGATATGTACCTAGAGTTGAAATCAGACTGAAAATGTTCGGGACGGGGGCGCGGGCGCCACTGTCTTGAAAACTGCACCGGAAACCACTGTTTTGCACCCTGAAACACTGTCTGGAAACTATCGGAAAGCTGTCTGTCTGGAGGACCAGGGCGCCCAGCGCCTCTGTCCCAGGGACCAGGGCGCCCAGCGCCCCTGTCCTGGCAGGACCAGGGCGCCCAGCGCCCCTGTCCTAGTAGGACCAAGGCGCCCAACGCCCCTGTCCCAGTCTTCTGAGCTGCAATTGCACACAGAGTTCTGTCTCAGTCTCCTCTTTTCGGATCTGTGTCCCGCGGCATCATCCGAATCCCAAAACTTGCAATAATATCTGAAAAGGGGGAGGGGCGGCTATATAGGGTTTTGCCTTAGTCAAACCCCCGCTTCGGTGATTTCCACCTCCACGAATAGCCAAGTTGTTTTGTAAAATGTATTGTGTGTGCAGACCTAGTGTGTGTGCAAGGTCCAAAATGCAAGAAAGCAAACTAGAGCAACCTAGAAAGTAAACCCTAATTGCTTGTAAATGATAATGTAAATGCTCTAAATCAAGATGCAATATGATCTAAAGCATGAATAAATGATGTATCAAAGCTTACGTAAGGACATGAAAACAATATGAAATCATACCCAACCCTCAAGGGAGGAGTACAAGCCAATCTTCAGTCGGTAATCTCCTATTGTTCTTCAATGTCTTCCAAGCCCTAATTGGATGAATGAATGAATTTGATAGATGCTTGATAGAATGATGTTGAGTGTTGTTGAAGTCTTCAAAGATCTGCTCTTTCGCTACATATCAAGTTCCTGGAAACAAAAATCCGATCCCTTCAAATGAGGAAAGAGAGCTTTTATGTATGAAACCCTAGGTTGTAAATTCGTATTTTGGTCGACCTAGAGATTGAATATCCCGCCAATTTCTTGGGGTTAAGCTTTATTTTATGATTGGATCGCGCTCCCAAAATTTCGGAAAAAATGTCCGGGACCATGTTGCATGGGCGCCATGGTCCCGACAACTTTTCACCAAATTTTCAGAGCCGTCGGATATGATGATTTTAGAGAGAATCCCGAAGTTACAGGTGATTTCGAGATGTTTAGACCCTGAAACCAAGCCCCCAAGTTCGAAATAGGACTTAATTAGGGTTTTTGATTAAGTGATGTACTGAAGGAATAAAATGCGAAGGGCGTGCTTTAGTGAAAGGGCCCTACTTTATGATGTAGAGAATGATGAAATAAGACTTTAGACCTAATTAATTTGATTAATTAAGTGCTTAAGGAGAAATGCAATGCAGAATGCAAAATGCGCTAAGGCGGGTGCTAAACTAGGTGCGAAATTGTACCACCCTAGCGAGTGCGTACAATTTACGACGCTACATTTAGCCCCCACTTTAGCGGTCATATGAGTACTATGTGCATATGCAAGCTAAAGTACAGAAAAGTAAACATTATTTGAAAAAGGATATATCCATAAGTCGTCGGACGAAGCCCCCAGCGGTATCTGCAGTACACAGTTAGAAACCGCACCCTACAAAACAAACGTTAGATCACAAAATCACCTAATGCTTACTAGGGAAAGTGATGAAATCTGTGAGTAGCTATATGCCCCCCCTTGTTTCGACTTGCTTATTTAGGGAGGTGAAACAGGGTAACATGTTTACTTGCGACAAATTGTGTAATAGAGTGTTGATGAGGGGTGTTCACTAAATAGGATTCATTAGAGCACTTTTTGGAACATCCCGAGAGTAGGAGAAGGAAAATACGATTCCAATGCAACAAACGGCTCGAAAATTGCATCTCCCAAACCCAAGTTATGATAAAATGAATGATAGGGGAAAAATTAGGGTTTCGAGAAGTAAGAATAGACAAACGAGAGTATATACTTCGAAAGTGACACTTGTATTCGTCACTTTGCCGATTTCAGGATACTATTCAGTGCAGTGGAGCCCACCTAGTCATCATGCCTTCACGACGATCGGAGCGTCCCACGAGGATCGAGATCCTGCGCTAGGCCGTGATCGACGACGAACCACTGGACGAGGTGAGTTGACTGAACGTTTGACTTTTGATTTCTCGCATGTTTGACTTTTCTGTGATCGAATGCGGACCCTGAACACCGATCGGGGCCCACCTAGGGCGCCCTGGTCCCTGAGGGGCGCCCTGGTCCCCCCAGGGCACCATGGTCCCTGACAGGGGCGCCATGGTCCCTGCAGGGCGCCATGGTCCCTGCAGGGCGCCATGGTCCCTGATAGGGCACCATGGTCCCCTTAGGGCGCCATGGTCCCTGACAGGGTGCCATGGCCCCCAATCAGGGCCTGGCGAGGGGTTACAAGGCAAGCATTCAATGTTCAACAGTTTGCATTTGCGATTTCGATGATTGAGTACTGATTTTGGTCATGTTTTCGTTTTGCAGGGTCTCCCGTACATGAGAGAGCATACAGCGAGACACATCCTTCGCACTTTGCGAGACCAAATTCCACGGCTGACTCAGTCAGAGAGAGACACCCTATCGATAGTAGGATTGTGGTACATGATTCTTATGCCGGCCATTCGATTTCATCCTGCGATGCTGATGGCACTGATGGAGAGATGGGATCCTGACACCTGTACCTTTCACCTTCCGGTAGGAGAGCTGACGGTCACACTCGAGGATGTGTACCGTATACTGCATCTTCCTATCAGAGGAGCGATAGTCACATATGCGACTGATCAGGTAGCAGAGGATCATCAGAGGGAGCAGATGTACTGCATAGGGAGAGTCATGCCGAGCGAGACGAGAGGTCGTATCATGGTCAGCTGGCTCTTACATCCTACAGGAGAGATACCACTTCTGAGATGCCTCATGATAGCCATCATAGCACTAGCCGTCTGCCCTAATGGGCAAGGGACACACATGCATGGGGGCCTCACATGGTGTATCAGAGGGATGGAGAGACATAGGAGAGTTTATGCATGGGGTCGGAGTATGCTTGCACATCTCTATCACGACCTTGAGGAGTATGTATTCGGACAGGGTTGTAGTTTGATGACATGCACACTTCTGCAGGTGTGGATCTTAGAGCACTTCACATGCACCAGGCCCGTCGGCTATCCACTGAGTATAGCGAGCGAGCGACCTAGGGTGTTCGCTTATCCACTGACCAGCGAGTGGAGATTTGGGGATTTGTTGTATTGGAGAGTGACTATTGACAGACTGACATCCGAGGTGATAGTGTGGAGACCTTACCTACTGATGCACAGATGGGATGGTATGGAGAGACAGTTAGCATGTTTACAGAGGAACCGCCTACTGTAAGGACGATATGCACACATCATAGTCCCTTTCTACTTCGACCGAGTACGGAGGCAGTTCGGACTAGAGCAGTGTGTTCCAGCCGATGTGCCCATCTATACTCGACACTCATGGGTCCTTCCCAGACCTAGAGTAGTAGCGAGACCGACGGTGGATGATATCAAGACGACAGACTTGGAGGGATCAGATCAGGATGTAGTCATTGACTATTCTGCAGAGCCTGGAGCAGAGCGTAGATATGTTTCATGGTTCATGAGATCATATCCAGGTCCTATCTTTCCACCAGATCATCCGACAGGCTATCCAGGCCCATGGAGACATGGAGACCGAGACGAGGATGAGGGATCCAGGTCAGAGGAGCCAGATGAGGGAGAGGGTCATGAGGAGACGGGAGATCCTGATCCACCTACAGGCGATCAGCCCAGTGACGAGGAGGACGAGGATGCAGATAGAGAGGAGGACGAGGAGGATGTAGGTGATGATGCGGATGAGGATGAGGATGATGAGGAGGACGACGATGAGGATGATAGAGATGATGAGGAGGAATCGGATGCAGCTCCCCACCATTCAGGAGACGATACCATAGCTCTGGATCCACCTTTTATTCCCCAACAGGAGGAACAGGAGGTGATACGGAGACCTGTCACCAGTACCGTCCAGCCTACACCCATCATGGATAGAGTATTTGAGCGAGGGGAGCCTAGCAGTTCCCAGTCACAGATGCTACCATATCATGATCCCTACTGGTGCGAGGGAGATCCAGGTATAGTAGGTTTATATTGATTGATTAATGCTTTGATGATATAGAATGGTACTAACAAAGATCTATTCTACTACCACAGCTAATGTGCAGGACTAGCGTTCCTTGATTCAGCAGGCAATGACAGACATCTCCATGATAGCATAGATTCCTAGTTCCTCACAGATTATGTACAGGCCTCAGGGGAACGCGGGTCGGCATGAGGATTTGTTTTTCCCATTCCGATTACAGGTAGATATATGGAGGGAGAGAGAGAGAATCCTATCAGAGGATCTCCGTCAGGCACAACAGAGAGAGGGAGTCCTATCGGAGGATCTCCATCAGGCGCGACAGAGAGAGAGTCCTATCAGAGGATCTCCATCAGGCGGGGCAGAGAGAGAGAGTCTTATCAGAGGACCTCCAGCAGGTGCGGCGAGATCTAGTAGCGGTCCAGACCGAGGCTACCACCTATCGTGTGATCCTCATGGATAGGGATCATAGGAGTTCCTCTCAGAGTCAATCACGATCTGTATCGCGCTACACACCCATGGGTCCACCTCCACGGCCAGATCAGGAGGGAGCATCCAGTCGACACTCTCCAGCCACTAGCCCTAGGGATAGGAGATGATTGTATGATGTAAGAGAGAGATCACATTTTGGATATATAGTGACCTATGTTTGTACACGATCCACACATATATATGTATATATACATGCTTCTCGTTCTGTCTCAAATGTGTTATCTTTAATGCCTAAAACAATGTATATTTTGTTTTGATTAAATCTAATACTTTTGGTAAATGTACGTGTATGTTCAGAATTTAATTTCTATGTGATTGATTTCTCAATGCTCCATGATTAAATTGATACATGTGTGACTTAATTAAAATATTTAATCGAGTACGACATTGATGATAAGGAAGAAATATGCATTAAGTCTAAGAATCATATAACTAATGTGATTTAATTTTGAACTTAAACACAACATGATACGATTCTACTTAACACATAAAGACATTGTATAATATGCTAGCATAATGAAAAATGTAAATCTTTTACAATTTACATAAATGAATTCAAGACAAACTATAAAGTAAGAAGACATGCTTGTCAGGAACGAAGCAATATAGATTAACATAACATTTAATTCTATTTTGCTTTAATTAAGAAATACTAACATATTATCCAATGTTGAAGAATTGAAAAAGAAGATAGATGAAAAAAAATGAAGAATTAAACATAATATCTACGCAGGTGCATAGCATTAATAGGTTCTTTAAGAGGCGTACCATCTACATCCGCTATTTTGTAAGCACCTGATCCATAATCCTCAATAACGATATATGGTCCAAGCCAGTTAGGACTAAATTTTCCCTTTTTGGCCGGCAAGGCATTCACATTGCACTGATTCTCATAAAGGACTAAATCACCTACTGAGAAGGAACGTTGAATGACCTTATCATTATAGCTTCGCTGTAGAGTTTTGTGATACACTTGAATATGCTCAAGAGCGTTTATACGCTGTTCATCAAGCATCTCAAGCTGTTGAAGTCATTGTTCTCTATAGGAGTCATCATCTACTATACCTTTAAGAGAAACCCTAAGTGATGGAATTTCTAACTCTAAGGGCATAATAGCGTCAGCACCATAAACAAGATTATAAGGAGTAGTTCCCGTAGCAATTCGTACACTCGTTCGGTAGGCCCAAAGAGCGTAGATTAGCTGGTTACTCCAATCCTTACCATGCTTATTTATGGTTTTACGAAGAATTTGCTCAATTATCTTATTGGATGATTCGGCTTGACTATTTGACTGAGGGTAATACGGTGTAGAAAACCGATGTTTGATATGATACTTCTCAAGGAATTTCTTCACGTCCTTGTTCTTAAACGATGTTCCATTATCTGAGATAATAGTGGAAGGTATCCCAAATCGAGAAATAATGTTTTCTAGAAGAAATTGACAAATCACTTCAGCAATAGTAGAGCGAAGGGGAATAGCCTCTACCCACTTCGTAAAGTAATCCGTTGCGGTTATAATGAAGGTGTGTCCTTGAGATGAAGGAGGAGAAATTTTTCCAATAAGATCCAAACCCCATGCAGAGAAAGGCCAAGAAGCTACTTGAGAATGAAGTTCTTGGGCAGGAGCATGAATCAGATTATTGTGTTGTTGACATTGGTGACATTTCTTAACAAATGAGAAGGAATCCTTCTGCATAGTTTGCCAATAGTATCCCATACGAAGCAACCTATGAACCAGGGATTTGCCCCCAAAATGCCCCCCACAGGCACCCGAATGTGCCTCTTCAAGAGCAACAGGGATTTTCGACTTGTTAAGACAACGAAGAAGAAGACCATCATAACCCCTTCGATAAAGGACATTAGAAAGGATGATATACCTAGCAGATAGCTTGCGGATTCTAGCCCTAGTGTTCCTATTAGCAGAATCAGGGAAGGTACCATCGGTCAAATATCTTACAATATGCGAGAACCATTCATCTGAGTCTACAAAGTCACAACATGTTACCAAGCTAGAATCATCTTCAATAGCTGGAGAAGTAAGAT
Organism: Cryptomeria japonica; assembly: GCF_030272615.1. Classification (NCBI taxonomy): domain Eukaryota; kingdom Viridiplantae; phylum Streptophyta; class Pinopsida; order Cupressales; family Cupressaceae; genus Cryptomeria; species Cryptomeria japonica. The sequence goes on from NC_081407.1 coordinate 23,059,258, forward strand.
TGTGAATAACGAAGTTAAGATCGACCATAGGGTCCTCTAAAGATACTAACGAAGCCACACATGCCATCGCATCCGCATGTCGGTTATCTTTTCGAGGGACCGGTTCCATGGTATAAGAATCAAAATTTTGTAATAAAGATATAGCAAGGTCTTTATATTGTGATAATTTGTCTTGTTTTGCTTGATATATTCCTGTTACTTGTCTTATAATTAATTACGAATCTCCATAGATATGTATGTGTTTTATATTAAGAGTTAGGGCTGCTTTTATTCCTGCTATAAGAGCCTCATACTCAGCAATGTTATTGGTACACAGGAAATTTAGACGATATGATAAGGGAATAGGTTTCTTTGTAGGAGAAACCAAAACAACACCTGCCCCCGATCCCGTACGACACTTAGAGCCATCAAAATATAACTCCCAAGTTTCATCTTTCTCTATAGAAAGAATGAAATCATCAGGAAAGGACTCAGGGTTAGGGAATGAAAAAGGTGAAGGAGCCTCAACTAAGTGATCAGTCAACGCTTGTCCTTTAATTGCTCTTTGTGAAACAAATTTAAGGTCAAATTCAGTTAACATCATAACCCACTTAGCGAGACATCCTGATAAATTAGTTTTAGAGAAAAGATGCTTCAACGGATCAAACTTAACCATGACATGGACTTCTGGATTTAAAAGATAATGTCTCAATTTCTGAGTCGCAAACACCACGGCCAAGCATTGTCTTTCTATCACAGAATATCGGGTCTCATAATCGAGTAAGGTACGACTTATGTAATACACCGGACACTCCTTACCATCTTTATCATGTTGTGCTAACAATGCTGCGAGAGCATGAGAAGAAGTAGCTGTATACAGGATAAAGGGTTTAGAAGGTTCGGCAGGTTGAAGAATAGGAGGACTAGCTAAATACACTTTTAAATCTTCAAATGCTTGTTGACAATCCTCATTCCACTGAAAAGTGATATCCTTTTTAAGAATTTGAGTAAAAGGAAAGGTACGATCCGCAAGTTGAGACACAAACCTACGAATAGCTTGAATCTTTCCTTGTAAGCTTTTAAGTTGAGATACATTTCGAGGAGGTGGCATGTTAACAATAGCATCTATTTTCTTAGTGTCCACCTCAATCCCACGATGCGAAACTATGAACCCTAATAGTTTTCCACTATCCACACCAAAAACACATTTTCAGGGATTCAAGCGCATGTGATATTTACGAATTCTTTCGAAGATTTGATGAAGGACTTTAACATGATCCATGCGAAGAAAGGATTTAGCCAAAATATCATCAACGTAATCCTCTAAAATCTTATGCATATAATCATGAAAGATAAGGGTCATCGCTCGTTGATAAGTTGCACCGGCGTTTTTAAGTCCAAAAGGCATCATTATCCAACAAAACGTACCCCAAGGAGTGGTGAAAGCGGTTTTGTATTGATCTTGAGGGTTAATGAAAATTTGATTGTAGCCTGAAAAACCATCCATGAAGGATAAAAGGGCATGTCCTACCATAGAATCAACTATCATATCAATGTTTGGAAGAGGGAAATCATCTTTTAAAGAAGCCTTATTTAGATCCCGAAAGTCGGTACACATTCTTATTTTGTTATCTGGTTTAGCCACAGCGACAATGTTTGAAATCCATGGGGAATAGTCAATAGGGCGGATAAATCCAGCCTCCAATAACTTTTCAATCTCAGCTTTAACAAGCAGAGCTATCTTAGGATTCATTTTTCGAATCTTTTGTTTCACGGGCTTAGCATCAGGTACTAAGACGATATTATGAGTAACAATCTTAGGATCTATACCAGGCATGTCAGAATATGCCCAAGCAAAAATCTCAGGGAATTCATGCAATAGTTCTTCATATTGTTTCTGTTCCTCTTCATCCAAACATTTTCCAATTTTAATGACTTTCTCTTTATTGCAAGGATCCATCTTAATATCAGTGGTGTCACTTATGAGGAGATTACTTTGTTGAGGATTATCCTTTAACTGAGGGAATTCTTTCACAATCTCGTCATTATCAATCTCTTTTCCAAAATAGGCTTCAGTGTTCAAACAATAAGGGAGTCCCCTATTGTGATGATAATGAGGAAGAGTGTCATAAGCTCCCAAGAACTCAGCTAAAGCGTCGTCGGTAGGGAAGATATCTAGAGCACAATCACCCAAAGAATCCTCATCAATATACTCAGGGTGTTGTATTGATAAAGATGTAGAGATGGCATTAACACTAATGCATGGTCTTTTAGAGGCTTTAGTACGTCTGCAGGGATTATAGCCAAGTCCGAAGGCATAATGTTGAAAATTAGTCTCTAGAGGAACTCTAATCCCTTGTTCATTAGCACCACAACCTTTTCCATGATACCCATGCTTAGCAAAAATGCGAAAACCACGACCATAGCGATCAGCCATTTCAGGAAAAGAAGGTGGTTTTTCATAAGACAAAGAATCAAACTCTTCATAGTTATAGATGTGAGAAGAGGAAGTTTGAGAAGCGGCCACAAAATTATTACTCATAGCTTCAGGCAGGGTTGATTGTCTTTTAGTTTCTTCTTTCTTTCCAACTTTGTGATTTCCAGCTTCTTCCTTCTTTTCAACTTTAAGTTCTCTAGAAGGAATCTTATATTCACCCACAAAGGTAGGGTTAAAGTCAAGAGATCCCCAATCATCTTCTACGAGAACCTTCTCAGGATCAAAATCCTTTTTATGTGTAGTTTCAAGCCGAGAAAGATCTTCCTTAGGAATTCCAAATTCATCCCAAGGATTTTGATCATCGGAAAGCGAAGACTCATCGATAGGTTTCTTGTTTAAAGAGTCATCACTAGATGAGGATGGCTTAGAAGAATCTCCTTTGGAATTAGATGTTTGTAGACAAGCTTGAAAATTAGTATCTCCCATCAAAGTATATGTCTTATTGTTATAGATGAATTTAACTTGTCTATGCAATGTAGAGGGGACAGCTTGCATGCTGTGAATCCAAGGCCTCCCTAATAACAAGTTGTATGTTAAATTTCCCGGCATAACATGGATAGGAGTAGGCAAAGTAACAGGTCCCACTGTGAGAGGTAAGGTGATGATACCTAATGAAGTCTTAGCCACATTGTCAAAGCCACGAATAGAACGAGAGTCGGGCTCCATAAGAGATGTATCCACATTCATCTTATGCAATAGATTGATGCTACACACATTAAGGCCAGAGCCATTATCTACTAGTGTTCGTCTTATAGCAGTGTCTTTCATGACAACCACAATCATCAAGGGATCATATTGTTTTTGGACTTCACTAGTAGGCAACTCATCTTGCGTAAACACAATTTGAGGTTTAGGATTCATCACAGAGTTAACAAAAGATGCTATATTACTAGATGTATTCGGTGGAGGAACATTCAAATCTTTCAAGGCATCTTGTAACATTCCATGATGAGCGGAAGAAGTTTGAATCAAATCCCAAAGGGATATCTTAGCAGGGGTAGTTTTAAGTTGTTCTATGAGATCATATTCCTTACCCATAACTTGCGAAATATGAGGAGCTTGAGGAAGAATTGGTTGAGGATTAGGAAGCGAAACTGGAATAACAGGAGGAGGATTGGGTTGCTTATTATTTCTGGTATGATAAGTATGGGCAACCGCATGATAACTCTCTCTAGTTATTTGCTTAGCATAATTGTAAGGACTTATAGGTTGTCTTCCTTGTACGGTAATGATTGGTTTATTCGGAGTACAAAAGGAATCATGATCATACCTCCCTTGGACAGTAAGGAGAGGAGTCTTAGGAATTTGAAAGGTGGGAGAAGGATAAGCACCTTGGACTTCAAAGAGAGGTTTGTTATATTCATTAAGATTTATCATGTTAACCAACTTAGAGGTCTTGTTTTTGTTTATATGTTTCGACAAAGCCACAAAGTCATCAAGGGCATCATCCAACAAAGCATAATCATATCGGTTAAAAGGTTTGTCTTTTGATTCAAAAGGAGACATCTCCTCATAGAGGGGATTATTGAAAACAACCATGTTACTAGATTCAGGGGAAGAGTGGATAGGAATGTATCCTTGAGAAGAATCATTCGACTTATCTTTCTCATCACACCTAAATGGCATAATAACAAGGTTTATGAGTTTTTGGTAAAATGAAGGTTTAGCATCCTTAGGGTTTAAAAACTCATCTAAAGCTTCATCTAATTCATCTTGGCTATACTCATAATAATCATCAAATGCATGAACATTTTGCAAATAAAAATCTGACATTTTGAAAAGATTGCATAAAATTTAAACACACAATGCAAAGAAACACAAGTTCTCTCCTTTTTTTTTTTTTTTTTTCTTTTTCTCTTTTAATGAAAAACACACTAAATCTAGATCTAGATCTAACAAATGCAATGCAAGAGGAAGCAATGATAGATTCACGTCGGGTTCACCAAAATGTGTAGGGGAAAAAGCGAGTCTAGGACAGTGTACCCTAATCCTAACTTTTGACACACATTGCAGAATACGAAAGAGCCTAGAGATATCGCACGGTTGGCTACTTCTTTTGGTGAAAGAGAGACCCACGGGATATCTATCAGGATTTCTATTCCTTTGTTGAAATTGAAAGCTAAAATGATACAAGTTCAAACCCTAACCTCGAAACGTAAGTATGAACTAGTAACAAGTTTGTAGAATTGAGATTAAACAATGAACAACTGTAAATGTAAGGATAAAATAAGAATGCAGATATGTACCTAGAGTCGAAATCAGACTGAAAATGTTCGGGACGGGGGTGCGGGCGCCACTGTCTTGAAAACTGCACCGAAAACCACTATTTTGCACCCTGAAACACTGTCTGGAAACTGTCGGAAAGCTGTCTGTCCGGAGGACCAGGGCGCCCAGCGCCTCTGTCCCAGGGACCAGGGCGCCTAGCACCCCTGTCCTGGCAGGACCAGGGCACCCAACACCCCTGTCCCAGTCTTCTGAGCTGCAATTGCACATAGAGTTCTATCTTAGTCTCCTCTTTCCGGATCTGTGTCCCGCGGCGTCGTCCGAATCCCAAAACCTATAATAATATCTAAAAAGGGGGAGGGGCGGCTATATAGGGTTTTGCCTTAGTCAAACCCCCACTTCGGTGATTTCCACCTCCACGAATAGCCAAGTTGTTTTGTAAAATGTATTGTGTGTGCAGACCTAGTGTGTGTGCAAGGTCCAAAATGCAAGAAAGCAAACTAGAGCAACCTAGAAAGTAAACCCTAATTGCTTGTAAATGATAATGTAAATGCTCTAAATCAAGATGCAATATGATCTAAAGCATGAATAAATGATGTATCAAAGCTTATGTAAGGACATGAAAACAATATGAAATCATACCCAACCCTCAAGGGAGGAGTACAAGCCAATCTTCAGTCGGTAATCTCCTATTGTTCTTCAATGTCTTCCAAGCCCTAATTGGATGAATGAATGAATTTGATAGATGCTTGATAGAATGATGTTGAGTGTTGTTGAAGTCTTCAAAGATCTGCTCTTTCGCTGCATATCAAGTTCCTGGAAACAAAAATCCGATCCCTTCAAATGAGGAAAGAGAGCTTTTATGTATGAAACCCTAGGTCATAAATTCGTATTTTGGCCGACCTAGAGATTGAATATCCTGCCAATTTCTTGGGGTTAAGCTTTATTTTATGATTGGATCGTGCTCCCAAAATTTCAGAAAAAATGTCCGGGACCATGTTGCATGGGCGCCATAGTCCCGACAACTTTTCACCAAATTTTCAGGGCCATCGGATATGATGATTTTAGAGAGAATCCCGAAGTTACAGGTGATTTCGAGATGTTTAGACCCTGAAACCAAGCCCCCAAGTTCGAAATAGGACTTAATTAGGGTTTTTGATTAAGTGATGTACTGAAGGAATAAAATGCGAAGGGCGCGCTTTAGTGAAAGGGCCCTACTTTATGATGTAGAGAATGATGAAATAAGACTTTAGACCTAATTAATTTGATTAATTAAGTGCTTAAGGAGAAATGCAATGCAAAATGCAAAATGCGCTAAGGCGGGTGCTAAACTAGGTGCGAAATTGTACCACCCTAGCGAGTGCGTACAATTTACGACGCTACACCTGCTCTATGGGCATACTGTACTAGTATCTGCACACCAACAGGTGCCACACCATTCTCTCTTGTTTATGGATCAGAAGCAATACTTAAAATAGAAGTAGAGATACCTTCTTTATGAGTATCATTAAAAGGTCTTATCCCAGATGAAGATCAATGAGTATCTAGATTACAGGAGTTAGAATTAATCCATGAACGAAGACAAAATGCCTTTGATCATTTAAAGGCATATCAACAAAGAATGTGCCAAATTTATAATCACAAGGTCAAACCACGAGTCTTTCAAGTTGGGGAATTAGTACTAAAGGAAAATCCATGCAACCAGGCAGGTCGAGAAAAGAAAGGAAAGTTCGAACCAAACTGGTTAGGTCTGTTTGTGGTCACAATAGTATTTGGGTTAGGAGCATATCAGCTCTCAACACAAGACATAGATCAACTTGATGAACCCATCAATAGCATGCATCTGAAGAAGTTTTATGTCTGAAAAAGCAAAAAATTCAAAAACAGTGAAAAAGTAGAAATATCCAAAAAATAGTGAAAAAGAAGAAAAATCCAAAAAATAGTAAAAAACCAGAAAAATCCAAAAAATAGTGAAAAAGAAGAAAAATCCAAAAATAGTGAAAAAGCAAAAAAAATCCAAAAAACAGTGAAAAAGCGGAAAATCCAAAAAATCAAATATGAGAAAAAGTGCAATAAAAACAGATGGTGAAAACCTAGCAAACAGGCACTATTTGTCTCGAGACATGATCATGGAGTATCATTGAAAACATTTCTGATTTGCATATAGGAATGATTAATACTGTCTATTTTACGCAAGCAACACTCAGGTCATCTCGATTCAATTATACCTCAATGCTTGTGCTAACTTGCAATATCAAAATCCTGGAAAGTTGTGCTTAGGTCATCATGGTTTAATTATACCATAGATGTTTGCACTTACTTCCCACATTTTAAAAAGCTCAATGATGACAAAATGCAATAACCCAGTGATTGGTTTAGTTGTAGCTTTGCATTTCATTTGTATTAGCATTTGCTTTTAGCTTGCATTTCATTCTTGCATGGGATCCCACATGATCATTTTATCCAAGGTTAAATCTATCGCACGAATCATCAAGGTATCATCATGAGTGTATACGCAATCAGAATGATGACTCATCTCTCTCCAGATATTATCGACCCAACAAAAAATTTATATTCTCTCCCTCAAGAGAACCAACATCAGCATATCTAAATCTTCTTGCAACTTGATATCAACAAATTTGTCAGTTCTTTATCCAATCAACTTTATCAATTCTATCATTCGATCGCATCTAAATCAATTCTATCATGCCTTATACAAGATGTATCTTTCCTGAAACTAGATGTTCTGATCATTTCTTATACAAGATATATCATTCCTGAAAACAGATTCTTTGATCATCTTTTTCTTATACAGGAGGTGTCATTCCTGAAGCCAGACTGAATCTTGATCTTATCAATCTAATCAATCAAGCTTTATCAATAATCAAAAACCACATCACCGTCATCGTAGAAATCGCATTTTCATCAACCATAGTTGTAGAAATCAAATCATTTCTAATCAAGATATCAATTTCGCAAAGATCCAAACACTCCAAAGGTCAATTATCTCAATTTATCTCCCAAGGGGGCATCATCGTATCACAATTTATCAATCAATAGTTGGGGCATCCTATCGAACCAATATCATCATCAAAATGAGATTATTCTTTGAATCAATGTGTCATCACACCTCGCTTCAAATAGGGGCAAAATGTATACACCTAAAAATGGTCTGAAGATATTTAATTAAATAAGCAATTATTTAATTAATCCCCCTTCCTAATTTAATTGAATTCATTAGGCAATTTGATTAAATTCTTCCTTTCATCTACTTATTAATAAATATAAGGATTTATTTAATAAGTTCATTAAAATGGTCCCCTTTGATTAATTAATTCAAATTAATTAATCCTCCCCCCATTTTCAATTAATTCTTCTAATCTCCTAATTAATTAAAGCAAATCAATTTATGAGTTGTTGAAAATTAATTAGTCTTTTCCTATTGTTTGAATTTTTAAATTCAAATTACCCACATGCCTCCTAACTTCTAACCACCTAACCTAACCATCCCTATAACCTAACCCATTCCACCTAACCTTGGGTTTAACTAACCCTATCCTATCTTGCACATTCTAACCTCCTATGGTGTGGGTATTTTCTTCTTGAGACACATGGCACTTTGGCCACATGTCTCCTCTCTTGGACACTTGCCCTTTTATGAGCAAAGCTCCTTGACACTTGTCACCATAGAGATTACAAGTGTTTCTTCCTCCAATCTCTTCTCCAACCTCCTCCAATTTCACCCTTGATATCTTCATACTCAATCTTGACCGTTGATTCTTGCCACCTCACCCCTGGCCTTGGAAATTCTATAAATATCCCTTATTTTGGAGCACAAAGGATCCCATCTCATTATCAATTTAGGCATTATTACTATAGGCATATCATTTAAGCATTATTGTTATAGGCAATTGCATCTTAGATTTAGCTTAATTTGATCATTTCTAAGCATAATTATTGAATCATGTAGCTTAATAAATCTCTTTTCTAGTTTAATTGCATCATCATCATCATCATAGCTTAATCATGCATATCATTAGCTTAATTATTCTCTTGGATCAATTTAGCATAATCAATCTCATCTTTGCATGTCATCATCATTTCAAATCCTCCGTCTAGGTGTAGTCAAGTCACTAGGATTGCTTATCCAAATCTGAGAGAAAATCCTTACTTGCATCTCTTAGGAGGTGATAGGTCACTTTGTCATGGTTCATATTTATTTTCTTATTATTTGCTAACCAGGCTTGTAATGATCTATTGAGTGTTTGCGTTCCAGTTACAGGTATCACACTTCACAGGCACGACAATAGTAACTAATTTTCTTCTACAGTCATAAATAGCTCCTCTATCATATTGCCAAGGTTTTCCCAACAAGACATGACAAACATTCATTGACACAATATCACATAAAACTTCATCTCTCAAAAGGCCTAATATTGAAACTCACCCAACACTGTTGCATTATCTCTATCTTCTGATCATGTTATAACCAACTTACCTCATAAGGACAAGGATGCTCAAGCCTCCTCAGCCCAAGATTCTCAACAGTCTCCTTAGATACTAAATTATTAGTACTTACACTATCTACAATGACCTTGCAACACTTACCACCTGATTTGCATAGAGTCCGAAAAAGAATGTTCCTCTGAGTAGATCCGGTATCCTTTCTTCTGAACATATGGGATTCTCCTTTCTTCGATGCACAATCAGATCCGGTACCATCTGGTTCTTCACTTTCCACACAATGTCTTGCCATTCCTTTCTTACATTCATAGGATCTATGTCCATTTTCTCCACACTTGAAACGAAATTCTCTACCGATATTGTTGCTACCCTGCCTTGGTGTCTTTTGTTCTGGTTCTTTACTCCACTTAAGTTTTGCCTCCTCTTCTTCAACCGGTTTCTTCATACTATCATTCATCTTGAATTTACGTTTCCCTTATTCAGTTGTCTTCTTCTCACCTTCTCCTCACCCTTCAAAGAATATCGGTAAGCTTCTTTCGCTATTTAAACCTTCAACATACTCATCTCATCTTGAATGTTAAAAACAAGCCCATTGATGTACCTCGCCACCTTTTCTGTGTCCATCTCTCTATGTCCAGATTTGATTACCACCTTGTAGAATTCTTCAGTATATTCCATCACAGTCATGTTTATCTATTTCAGGTTTTGCAACTTCTTGAACAACTCCAGTTCATAGTCTCCCGCTATGAACTTGGCCTTCAACCTTGCAATCATATGTCTCCATTGGGTGATCTTCAGTTCACCATTCTCCACTATTTCTTTCTGCAACTCTTTCCACACAAGGCAACATTCCCTTTCAAATTTGTTTGTGCCAACCAAACTCTTTGCGGGTCCTTGACAACCTCAAACTAGAAGTAGTCCTCCAACTCTCTGAATCAATTGATCAGATCCTCTGGGTTAAGTGTTGTGGAAAAGTTAGAAACCTCAACTTTATGCATTTTACTTTCTTACACCACTGCTCTTAGGAATCTTTCCTCTCTCTCATCTTCCAGTCCTTTAGCTTCCTTAAGCTCTTCATTGGCTTCCTCATACTCATCCTCAGAGTCAGGGTTTCTTTGCAAACCAGCCAAAGCATTTCGGATTTCATTCCTCACTTCATTTTTTAAGTCTTCCATCATCTGTTTCACCCTTCAGGGGTTTGTTCTCCTCGGTGGCATCTCTCCTTCCACTCTAGTGAACTACCTCAACTTGGCGATCTGACTATCAGTTTCAATTGCCTCCCCTCAGCAATCTATTGAACACACACGTAGCCTACCTCCAATTGGTGATCTATCCACCTCAAGGAATGCCTCAATGTTCATAATCAACTCTTCCACCAGCCGGTCCATAACCAACTTTGATACCAATTGATGCAGCCATAACTAGTAAAAACACTTAGAAGAGTCAACCAGCTTATGTAGCGAGAGAGACATAATGTAAACAGCAAGAAAATATAACAAATTCATATAAACAAATTATATTCAAGCCATATAACTTCCGGCAATCATCCGATAATCATTAGATTATCATCAAAGAACATCCTGTAGTTAACCGATTCTACTTTCTCTGCCCCTATAAATAATTACATAACATCATATTTATACCCATCAGAACATATTCGGGTCGGCCTCAAAAGATTGCATTCACCAATGCAGGAAAATGAAATGTGTAATTAGGTCGGCCCTAAGATTTAAGAAATCTTTCCGAAAAATAAAAACCAAGTGATGCAGTTCAGTAGGAAGGTCAGCCACATGCTAGAGAACATCAGACAAGACCCAAGATGGATCCACATGCCAAGAATCATGCTGGTAAAGAAGGTAAACCAGCTGGTAAGCTCAAGAACTGTCTCGGGAACCCAAAAATAGCCAATCGGAAGTGATAACTGACCGAAGAAGAACCCAAATGAACTAGAAATTTGGAATCAACCACATGAAACCACCACAAAATTGCAAACAAGATCTTTCATGAAGAATAAGCAACTATCGGTACATACTGGTAAGAATACTAAAACTGGACAAAGAACTAAACAAGAAAGGAAATGTGTTTAGGCTGATGCAAGATTGCTCATCGACCGGGGATGCTCCTGCATCATGATGGAAAACCTAGTTCTCAGATTTTAACCCATCCACTGATTCATTTAACAAGATTCCTATTTAGGTTGGGCTCCCTAACCTCCCCCTTCATCTATGGACTGACTCTCTACTAGAGGAAGTGGGGGAGGCTTTAGAAGACTTCCTAATTATTGATAAGGATTCTTACTATATTTATCATTCTACTTAAGCTCAAATTTTTGTTTGTACCAATGTTTGTTAAGGGCTCCCTACTGAGATAAAGATTGAATCTTCTTTGGGATCTTGGGTCCAATCACTCAACTATAAGGGCATCCCCTTTAGATGTCAAATTTTCTTCCATACTGGGCATGCCGTTGCACAGTATGACTCAGATAAAAAGAAAAAATAATTTGTTTCTTGGTGGAAGGGTGCCTCTTCTGAATACTAATTTGTTTGAAAGAAAGGCTTCTCCCAAGTTGTTGCTCAAGTTCTTTAGGCCGATGATGGTGATGGTAATGCATCTTAGGCTATTGCCCCTGTTGTGGCCCTTATAAATGGAATTTATGTTGTTGCTTCACCTCAGATGTGTGTGGATGCTTCTTGTGGTGGTGGCATCCCGACCGATCGGTTGAAGGATGTCGGATGCTCTTCAATGGTGGTTGACCCTTTCGCTTCCCAGATTGTTGCTGGATCTTTGTCAGGTCCTTCTGATTCTCAGATTTCTACTGTCCCTACATCTCTGGATGATGCCAATTTTCCTTCTTTTGGTGGGAGGTCCTCTATTATGGACCCGTTTTCTTGGAAAAGCAGTGCTACTAGGGTTGAGGAGGGATGGGTTACCATTAAAGTTAAGAAATATAAATCATCCCAGGCCCTCATTTGATATGACCCTTTTCTCCCACAAGTGTAGACCATTTCCTTGATCTGTCCTGGCTAGGTTGGGGCTTCTTGCTGGTCTTTGGCTTTTGCAACCCGTTGTTTCTTGTTGGGGGTCCTTCTTGTGTTGTCCCTCATCTTTTGCATGGTTTTTCCCTGTCTCACTTTCGTACTGTATCATTGGATATAATTTCAAGTTTATCTTAAGGTTTAGGTTTTAGGTCCTTCCAAAACCTATTTTGTAAAGGGTTTCAGGTCCCTTCAATACTTGTTTTCCCTTAATCAAAAACATTTGTTTTTGTGAATTTTTTTTTTCCTAAATAGGTTACGCAACCCCTCATGTGTGTATGTATAATTTTTAAATTTTTTTTTTTTGAGAATTATTTAGAACACTACACTAAATGCTAGCACACCAGTGTTGTCACCAACTTCTAAAGACTACCATCAAAGAGCTTGATGCAACCCAAATTTTAGACCAATATTGCACATTAATATAAAATAATAAAAATCAATATGTGACAAAATAAATTATCTAAATAATCCATGATATTATTCTCCTTCAATTCTAACTCTACAACTAAAAATAAACCACATATAAATACAATCCAAAAATAACCTTTTTGACAGATATTGCAAAAAAATTAAATCGTCATTTTTGGCAATTTTGCATGGCTAGGAAAATTATGAATTATTGAAGGATAACTTGAGTGATACTATTTTTCAACCTATGACACTAGTTACATTTAGGAATTAAAAGATAATTATGAATTATAAATTTTAAAAATCTCCCCAAAAACACTAAAAGTCCAATTTGTTGTCTCATGTGAAGAGATTTGGCCTTAGAAAAGTGTCTAGATGAAGTCAAATCCAATATATTTGATTGGAAATTCATATTCAACTCTTTTATATGCTTCTCCACATTAAATATTAGCCCAATCAAACTCGTGAGTCAAATTGGAAGTCCCTACATTGAAGAGCCAGCCTTCTTCCACCATAAGTGGCACTAGCACCAACCACTAGCACTCAATCGGTGACATGCTTTTTTAAAATATTAGTGCAACACCAAGTAACATCGCTGACCAATGGCCTATCCCTTAGGGGGCAAATTCTTCTATTTTTAGTTTTGCATTTTTTGTTGAATTAGAAAAAGTTCCACGCCTTTTGCCTATGATATTGTATTTTGTAAAATAAGATTAGTAAAAAAGATGGTTATTAAAACTATGCAATGGTAAATGTATTTTTTGATATTTTTCTATTGGTATATTTTATAGTCTATTAAAGTTATATGTAAAGTTTTAGGTTTTGAGCTCAAAATATTTACCCACTTCCTCTATTTTTTGTGAATCTTGTGGTGTTAGAAGGACCTTTTGGATCTTTTTTAGTTTTGCTATGCAGTTTTCCTATAATTATCCCCATGTATAACTAAAATTTGTTTTTTAACACTCGGATTAATTGCTTTATGTGTATTTATAACATTTTTTTCTTTATAGACACTTTGAGCATATTTTGAATGCACTTTCTCTTTTTTAGATACACAGAGATAAAGTGTCACTCTTGTATGTGTGTTTTGTGAATTTTGCACAAATGTTGTGCCTTGTTTTGTACTCACTATATTATAAAGTTCCATAGCATGGGGTTGTGTAGAGCCTACAAGGGAAACTAGCTAAGAAAAATACCTATTAACACAAGCAATTTGAACTTTAACTTGCCCATATAACTAAATCTTAACCATTTAATTAAAATAATACAAAACACAAAGAAAATAAAAATATTGATTTTGGGTGATGAAATATTGCATAAAATTAAGATGCTCCTAAATTAAATTCCATATAAATCATTGGCATCAAACCTTTCCCTATAAATTTCACATTTTCTAACCTACATACACTAGAGACCTAAATTTCCTTATATCCACCATTAAGTGCTATTACTTTTGGATGTCACATTAGGGGCCATGCCTACCCTAATACTCTATAATATTATGTTGGTTCCCCTTGACATTATAGGTCACATCATCATTACACTCTTCCCTAATAGGGAACATCATTACCTACTAGATCCTATCTTCATCTCATATACACTTATCACACATTAACAATCTAGATTTTACACATGATTAGTACATAGTATTTTCGTTAATGTTATTACACTACATTCTTTACATGATTTCAACCTTAAGTTATTATCAATATATTATATATACTTGTAGCGTCGCAAATTGTACGCACTTGCTAGGGTGGTACAATTTCACACCTAGTTTAGCACCCGCCTTGGCGCATTTTGCATTTTGCATTACATTTCCCCTTTAGCACTTAATTAATTAAATTAATTAGGTCTAAGGTTCTATTTTATCATCTCCCATATCATAAAGTTGGGCCCTTTCATTAAAGTGTGCCCTTTTCATTTTATTCCTCCTATACATCATTTAATCAAAAACCTTAATTAGGTCCTATTTTGAACTTGGGGGCTTGATTTCGGGGGTCAAAACATCTCGAAATCACCTGTAACTTTGGGATTCTCTCTAAAATCATCATATCCGATAGTCCTGAAAATTTGGTAAAAAGTTGTCAGGACCATGGCGCCCGGAGTGCAACATGGTCCCGAACATTTTTCCCAAAATTTTAGGAGCGCGATCCAATCATAAAATAAAGCTTAAACCCAAGAAATTGGTGGGATATTCAATCTCTAGGTCGGCCTAAAGTTGGAATTAAGACCTAGGGTTTCATATATAAGAGCTCTCTTTCTTCATTTGAAAGGATCCGATTTTTGTTTTTAGGAACCTCATATGCAGCAAAAGAGAAGATCTTTGAGGACTTCAACAACATTCAACATCCTTCCATCAAGCATTCATCAATTTCATTCATCCATTTAGGGCTTTGAAGACATTGAAGAACAATAGGAGATTACCGACTGAAGATTGGCTTGTACTCCTCCCTTAAGGGTTGGGTATGATTTCATGTTGTTTTCATGTCTTTGCATAAGCTTCAATATATCCTTTATTCATGCTTTAGATCACTTTGCATCTTGATTTAGAGCATTTGCATTATCATTTACAAGCAATTAGGGTTTACTTTCTAGGTTGCTCTAGTTTTCTTTCTTGCATTTAAGGACCTTGCACACACACTAGGTCTGCACACACAATACATTTTACAATACAACTTGGCTATTCATGGAGGTGGAAATCACCGAAGCGGGGGTTTGACTAAGGCAAAACCCTATATAGCCGCCCACCACACCTTTTCAGATATAAGTGCAGGTTTCGGAATTCGGACGACGCCGCAAGTTATAGATCTGGAAGAAGCAGACGGAGACCGAACTTCACACCAAATCTCAGAGCAAAAGACCAGGACAGGGGCATTTGGTGCCCTGGTCCCTGGGACAGGGGCGCTGGGCGCCCTGGTCCTCCTGACAGACAACATTTTCAGCATTTTTGACAGCTTTTCCAGAGTGCAAAACAGCAATTTCCGGAGTAGTTTCAGGGGCAGAATTAGGACAGTGGCGCCCGCGCCCTTGTCCCAAACATTTTCACTCAGATTTTAACTCCGGGTATGCATTTGCATTCTTTTCTTGTCCTTCTGTTTATAGCTTTCCATTGTTTAAGTTCAATTCTGCAATCTCGTTATTAGTTCATACTTGCACTTTGGGGTTAGGGATTGAACTTGCATCATTTCATCTTTCAATTACAACAAAGGAATAGAAATCCTAATAGGTAGCCCATGGCTCTCTCTTCCACAAGAAGAAGTAGCCAATTGTGTGATACCTCTAGGCTCTTTCGTATTCCACAAGTGTGTGGTTGAAAGTGAGATTAGGGCATGTTTGCTTAGTGTCACTTTTTCTCCCACACATTTTGGTGAACCCGACGTGAATCTATCATTGCTTCCTCTTGCATTGCATTTGTTAGATCTACATCTAGATTTAGTGTGTTTTCATTTCATTTTCATTAAAAAAAAAAAAAAAAAAAAAAGTTTGTTTCTTTGCATTGTGTGTTTAAAATTTTTATGCAATTTCAAAATGTCTGATTTTTATTGCAAGATGTTCATATTTGTGATGATTATGAGTTAGATGAAGCTTTAGATGAATTTTTGAAACCTAAATATACCAAATCTTCATTTTACCAAAAAATCATAAACATTGTTACTATGCCATTTCGTTGTGATGAGAAAGATAAGTCGAATGATTCCTCTCAAGGGTACATTCCTATCGGCTCTTCCACTAAATCTAGTAACATGGTTGTTTTCAATGATCCCCTCTATGAAGAGATATCTCCTTTTGAATCAAAAGATAAACCTTTTAATAGATGTGATCATGCTTTGTTAGATGATGCCCTTGATGACTTTGTGGCTCCTAAAAAATGCTCCCTTCATGAGGATCCTTTTGTGCAAGAAGATGACATTATCCCTACATTTCTTAGTGGTGGCATTTCCTTTTCCAACAAAATTCCCACTAGAGATGATGAATTAATGATAAATGCTTACCCTTCTCCTAAAGTTTGTCTTACCCATAAGCATCCCTTAGAGAAAGAAGATGAAATAATAAGCAATTTCCTTAATTCTCTCTCCCCTAAAGATCATATTGAACATATTTTGAGGAAAGAGGATGAGTTTAACACATCTACTGATGCTCTCCCTCCTAAGGATGAGGAATTAATAAACAATGTTATCTCCTCTCCCGAAATTGACAATACTTCAAACATTCCTTTCGACAACCTCACTATTTGGGATGAACCATTAGAAGAAGGTATAGATTATTCTCTACCCCTAGCCAAAGGGGATGAAATCAAGATTGGAAACTCCCTTGATAGTTTCTCCCCTTCCTTGAATCTCAATTATTCTCCCTCTAAAAATAAAGCATCTCCCTCTCCTCAACTTGGTTCTACTTATAAGGAAACCCTAGTTCAAAGCAAGATGGTTAACATTTCTTTCAAAGATCTCCCTCTCAAAAGTGAGACTTTAGAGAGTAGTGTTGATCCTTCTCCTAGAGAGTTTATTCCCCATGTAGACCCTGTGATGATAAAGGATGATATGACCTTTCCTAGTATTACTCTTCCTACTAGAACATCAATGCCTATCCCTTGTCTCTCTCCTAAAATTGATTTGATCTGTGATAAGATTTTAGTGCAAGAGAAGACTATCAATAATTCTTCCAACACTTTTGTTCATTCTTCTAAACCATCCTCAATCAATTTGATACATGTGAATGAGACACCTAACAAACCTCTCTTCACTGTCCAAGGTGCTTGTCCTTCTCAAAATTCTCAACCTTTAAATAAGCCAATCTTAGTAGTTCAAGGTGGTTATGCTAATGATTCTTTTTGCATGCCTAAGAAACCTATTATTACTGTGCAAGGAGGTTATTCTACTAAGAACCCTTATGAGTATGCTAAGCAACTGACTAGAGAGAGTTATCATGCGGTTGCCCATACCTATAACACAAGAAACAATACACAACCTAATCCTCCTCAAGTTATCCCCACTTCACTTCCTCCTTCCCAACCTATTCTTCCTCAAGCTCCTCGTATTTCACAAATGCTTAGTAAGGACTATGATCTCATAGAACAACTTAAAACTACCCCTGCTAAGATATCCCTTTGGGATTTGATCCAAACTTCTTCTGCTCATCATGGAATGTTACAAGAGGCCTTGAAAGATTTGAATGTTCCTCCACCAAATACATCCAGTAATATAGTGTCTTTGGTTAACTCTGTGATGAATCCTAAAGCTAAAATTGTGTTTACCCAAGATGAGTTGCCTACTAGTGAAATTCAACATCAATATGATCCCTTGATGATTGTGGTTATCATAAATGACACTGCTATAAGATGAACACTGGTAGATAATGGCTCTGGCCTTAATGTGTGTAGCATTAATCTATTACATAAAATGAATGTGGATACATCTCTCATTGAGCTTGACTCTCATCCCATTCGAGGCTTTGACAATGTGGCTAAGACTTCATTAGGTATTATCACCTTACCCATCACAGTAGGACCTGTTACTTTGCCTACTCCTATCCATGTTATGTCGGGAAATCTAACATACAACTTGTTATTAGGGAGACCTTGGATTCACGGTATGCAAGCTGTCCCCTCTACATTGCATAGACAAGTTAAATTCATTTATAACAATAAGACATATACCTTGATAGGTGATACTAATTTTCAAGCTTGTTTGCAAACATCTACTTCCAAAGGGAGTTCTTCTAAGCCTTCCTCTTCTAGTAATGACTCTTTGAACAAGATACCTATGGATGAATCATCACCCTCTAATAATCAAAATTCTTTGGATGAGTCTAAAGCTCCTGAAGAAGATCCTTCTTGACTTGAGTCTACACATGAAAAGGCTTTTGATCCTGAGAAGGTTCTCGCAGAAGATGATTGGGGATCTCTTGATTTTAATCCCACCTTTGTAGGTGAGTATAGGGTTCCTCCTAGAGCGCTTAAAGTTAAAGAAAAGGAAGAAACTAAAAATCAATCAGTCTTACTTGAACCTATGAGCAATAATTTTGTGGCCGCTTCTCAAACTTCTTCTCCTCACACTTCTAATTCTGAAGAGTTTGATTCTTTGTCTTATGAAAAACCACCTTCTCTTCCTGAAATGGCTGATCGTTATGGTCGTGGTTTTCGCATTTTTGCTAAGCATGGGAATCATGGAAATGGTTGTGGCACTCATGAACAAGGGATGAAGGTTCCTCTAGAGACTAATTTTCACAATTATGCCTTTGGACTTGGCTATAATCCCTGCAAACGCACTAAAGCATCTAAAAGACCATCTCTCAATGTGAATGCTATATTTAGTAGTGATGATGATCCCACTTCAACTAAATCATCTTCTACTTCTATCAACTCTCATTCCCCTCATAAGGAAATCTTGGCAATGAACAAATCTCTTTATGAATCCCCTCAAATTTCTAAATCCACTTATGAATCTTTATCTCCTATTCATCATAAAGCCCTTTCCTCTAGGGATAAGGCTCTAATAAATTACACTCATCCCTCTTCTAAGATTTCATGTGACTTTTCTTCTTCAATTTTTATCATTTTATACATGTTTTTGATCTCACTTATAGTTGAGCATTTAGCATGTCATATTCAAATACCTCATTCAATCTATCATGTCTTTAAATAACATTAATGGCTATTATGTTGCTCATCATTATGTGACATTGGTAGCTCATTTACTGGGGGCTCATTGTCATTCATGATGGTACAATTTCAAGTGCAATCATATTTTTTGAAGCAACATAATAGCCTAATTTTCTTGTTCCTATGGGGACAAGAGTGATTTCATACATCTCTTCTTTTGCTTATGTCCAAATCTCTCCCTATAAGATTGTGTAAGTCCTTCTCATTGTCCTTATCCTTGGGAGGCAATGATCTTTCCTTATTTTTATCTAAGGATCCACCTTTTCCTATTTTGTGGATGGTGTGGACTTTATTACTTGATGTTATGCCTTGTACGCATTTGTTGTTGTTTGTTCAAGGATTCTCTCTTACAAGAGGTGTAAGTCCTTGACTACAACATCTTTTGCACTTGGTGAAATACATCCATAATGAATTCACTCTCCTGATTGGGTTAAAAAGAGCGTCATCCTTCATTAAGAATCACTTTCACCTCGCAAAAGAAGGAAGTATTGCATTCTTATTCTCTTCTTTGTCTTATTCTAGAAGGTGTTATATTTGTCTAAAACAATTCCTCTCGGGGATAGGTGTCTTTTGTACAAAGATCTCTTCTCCTCTAAGGATCTCCTTTACACATACTACAAGATATCCCTTTTCAACCATCTTATCCTTGCTTAAAGAGTACAAAACTCTCTTGCTTGGATCTATGACATTGTTGCATTTTTGGGGTATCTTCTTTTATGATGAAGGTAGGTATCCTTGTTCTACTTTGCTTATGACATAAACATTACACTTTTTGAGCAATGGGTCATTCTCGAAACCAGAGCACAGACTCTTAGAGCGAGATGTCTCCATTTTTCTTTCATGCAGGGTGATTATTCTCGAAACCAGAGCACAGACTCTTAGAGCGAGATGTCATGCTTTTGTACTATACATATACAGGTTGTAGCATACTCGGGAATAGACTCCTATGAGGTGCTTCTAACCTCCCTTACACACACATGTATGAGGTTGAGTGGAACTAGCGGCATAAGGCTAGACTTTCTCACTCTCCTCCCTTACATGGATCACCTAGACAGACTCTAGGGGCTAGTTTTCCATGTCCTTTTTCCCATGGATCACCTAGACAATATCTAGGGGCGAGAAGTCCATGTTTTCTCTCTCACTATTCTTCTCATGGATCACCAATGTGTGTATTCATGCTTTTTTCCTTTCTTTTCTTCTCTTTGCATTTTGATTCCATTTACATCCTTCATCTTGTGTTTGAGAACTCTCAAGTCCTCACACTCTTTGTTGTGTTGGAATTGAGATTTAGTCCTCTTTCTTATCAAATGATTCTCTATTAGTTTTTGATCTCATATCAAATCTTCTTGTGAGCATTTGTCATCAATTTTCTTTAACAATTCGAAGTGGTAAACATGATACCCTGTTTCAACTCACTAAAATTAGCAAGCCGAAATAGGGGGGGCCATATAGCTACCCTCGAATTTTCATCACCTTCCTTAGTAAGCATTAGGTGATTTTGTGATCTAACATGTGGTTTTGTAGGGTGTGGTTCCTAACTGTGTACTGCAGATGCCGCTGGGGGCTTCATTCGACAGACTTATGGATATATCCTTTTTCAAATAATGTTTACTTTTCTATACTTTAGCTTGCATATGCACGTAGTGTTCATATGACCGCTAAAGTGGGGGCTAAATGTAGCGTCGTAAATTGTACGCACTTGCTAGGGTGGTACAATTTCACACCTAGTTTAGCACCCGCCTTGGCGCATTTTGCATTTTGCATTACATTTCCCCTTTAGCACTTAATTAATTAAATTAATTAGGTCTAAGGTTCTATTTTATCATCTCCCATATCATAAAGTTGGGCCCTTTCATTAAAGTGTGCCCTTTTCATTTTATTCCTCCTATACATCATTTAATCAAAAACCCTAATTAGGTCCTATTTTGAACTTGGGGGCTTGATTTCGGGGGTCAAAACATCTCAAAATCACTTGTAACTTCGGGATTCTCTCTAAAATCATTATATCCGATAGTCCTGAAAGTTTGGTGAAAAGTTGTCGGGACCATGGCGCCCGGAGTGCAACATGGTCCCGAACATTTTTCCCAAAATTTTAGGAGCGCGATCCAATCATAAAATAAAGCTTAACCCCAAGAAATTGGTGGGATATTCAATCTCTAGGTCGGCCTAAAGTTGGAATTAAGACCCAGGGTTTCATATATAAGAGCTCTCTTTCTTCATTTGAAAGGATCCGATTTTTGTTTTCAGGAACCTCATATGCAGCAAAAGAGCAGATCTTTGAGGACTTCAACAAAATTCAACATCCTTCCATCAAGCATTCATCAATTTCATTCATCCATTTAGGGCTTTGAAGACATTGAAGAACAATAGGAGATTACCGACTGAAGATTGGCTTGTACTCCTCCCTTAAGGGTTGGGTATGATTTCATGTTGTTTTCATGTCTTTGCATAAGCTTCAATATATCCTTTATTCATGCTTTAGATCACTTTGCATCTTGATTTAGAGCATTTACATTATCATTTACAAGCAATTAGGGTTTACTTTCTAGGTTGCTCTAGTTTTCTTTCTTGCATTTAAGGACCTTGCACACACACTAGGTCTGCACACACAATACATTTTACAATACAACTTGGCTATTCATGGAGGTGGAAATCACTGAAGCGGGGGTTTGACTAAGGCAAAACCCTATATAGCCGCCCACCACACCTTTTCAGATATAAGTGCAGGTTTCGGAATTCGGACGACGCCGCAAGTTACAAATCCGGAAGAAGCAGACGGAGACCGAACTTCACACCAAATCTCAGAGCAAAAGACAAGGACAGGGGCGTGGGATGCCCTGGTCCTACCAGGACAGGGGCGCTGGGCGCCCTGGTCCCTGGGACAGGGGCGCTGGGCGCCCTGGTCCTCTTGACAGACAACATTTTCCGCATTTTTGACAGCTTTTCTAGAGTGCAAAACAGCAGTTTTCGGAGCAGTTTCAGGGGCAGAATTAGGATAGTGGCGCCCGCGCCCCCGACCCGAACATTTTCACTCAGATTTTAAATCCGGGTACGCATTTGCATTCTTTTCTTGCCCTTATGTTTACAGCTTTCCATTGTTTAAGTTCAATTTTGCAATCTCATTATTAGTTCATACTTGCACTTTGGGGTTAGGGACTGAACTTGCATCATTTCATCTTTCAATTACAACAAAGGAATAGAAATCCTAATAGGTAGCCCGTGGCTCTCTCTTCCACAAGAAGAAGTAGCCAATTGTGTGATACCTCTAGGCTCTTTCGTATTCCACAAGTGTGTGGTTGAAAGTGAGATTAGGGCATGTTTGCTTAGTGTCACTTTTTCTCCCACACAATACTTTTCAAGCACTATTTGTTACTCTGTTTAAATTGTTTTCCTTTTATAGATTCAACCAATAGATGGAGGTCATATATTCTTACTAACATTCATATGGTAATATTTCAAGTAGTGGCGTCTTATAGATGGACTCATCACTATGACCACACAAAGCATTATCATATGAAATAGTTTGCATGAAAAAACCTTTTCATTCTATGACCATTGAGACAAACATAATAGTATCACCTTTTGAAGAAATGGATTTCACTAAATTTTCTTATTTCTTTTCTTTATTTTCTTTAAAGATACCCAAGTTTAGAGTTGATACTCAATTTTTATTTACAAGGAAAAAGTCTCCTTATTACATACTTTTCCTTTATTTCAAAGGATCACATGGAGAGTAAATGTCAAAAGACACACTTACATGATAACACTTATGCAAGTCCATTACTCTATATAGACCTTTGTGATATACTTTATGTTTGGTTATTTCCTTTACATTCTTATTTATGAGGGCTGCATACTTTGATATGCATGATCATTTAGGATTCACATGCACCTCAAAGCTGAGGCAAAATGTAATGGTGTAATTCATATGCTCATATTATTTTCTATTTATTTTATTTCTATTCAAGGTAATATCTTGATACATATAAATGTATACAAATGCACATCTTGTTTCATGTTGGGCCCATTACCTAGCCTTTACCCATTCCTATATACACACATTCCAATTTTTTGGCATTCGTAAGTGATTAGTATTTTTTTCATTTATATATGCACCTACTTAAAAATAGTTTTAATCCACCTAAATTTTGATTTTTCACCAACCTAGAGTCATTGGTGCAGCAATAGATGTAATCTTAGAATCACAAACATGAATCTATGATCACATAATTAGCCCTTACCTTTTGAATACTTAGATTCAAATTCTAATTAATTATCTTCATTTGTTTTTCTACCTTTAACTATGTAAGTTTTTTACAAACAATGATGCTATCACAGGGGCTTCACTTAGTGAACCTGGGTTATAGCATGTGTGTTCATGGTATACTAAAGAATCCAATATATTGAGCTCATTATCTGGGATATTAAACCCCCCAATATGAATGCATGTGATATAATATTGCCCAGACAGTGAAGCCCCCATAGATGCTATGTGATAATATTTTAAATGAATTATTAATATTCCTTTTGCACCCACAAATAAGTATGTGTTCATATTTAGTCAATCTAGTAATAATGCTTCCCAGAAAAGATAATACTTAAAAAATAGATATGCAAAAATATAAATTGCATAAATCAGTCTTTTCGAAGGGCCAACCTCCTTTGAGCAACACTGAGTACAATATAATTCAGAAGTGCAGAAAGAATAATCTATGACCTATATTTATATTGATTCCATTCAAGTTAACTGATATTTTCAAGCATAAGAGATTGCGACTTACAAATTATATGGATCAAAATCTGTTATTATTAAATAATGGAACAGGGAGAATTACAAAGTATAAGCATCTAAGAGACAGTGGAAAGAAAAATAATTGACAAAAGAAATTATGAAAAATTAGCAATTTTAATATGATTTTCAATCCAATCCCACAATGGTGAAACAATACAAGATTTCATCTATTGCTATTATTTTTCTGCATTTTGTATTAAAATCTGAAGGTAGATAATCTACATTAACATATAAAGTAACTATCAGTAAGGAAGCTCCATTCTAACCTGCATGGCAGTCATTTTATTACTTTTTCATGTTCACAGAGATTCCCATGGGTGAGAAACCCAACCTTGCAAAGCATAATTAGTCATTGCAGGTGTGAAAAAGGTACAAGAATCTGTTGCAAACAAACAAAGGGAAACAAAGTTTTCCCATGGAAGAACGTAAATTGAAGAATAATGACATTTTTGGTTTCCTTTTAAAAAAGAATCTACTCTCAACAGATAAATATCTACAATGCGTCACATAAGAAGGCCACTTTTATTAGGGATCTACAGTACTTTTATATAGTAACCAATTTAACCATTATGTAGGTTAGCAGATCAAAATATATTTTGACCTCAAATCATTACAAAATAGTAAAAACTGTTACAGATTTCGTTTACCCAGGTAACAATTAAATTAAGATAAGATATTGTTACCATTTGACTGTGAACCTGGCACAAAAAATATGGCCAGCGATTCTAAACAAGATTTTGGCTACTGTCCACATAATTTACTAGAGATTGTAGAACATCTACCTGTGCTGTCAGAGATTTGATGTAGTCTTCTGTTTCTCTAATCAAGCAGGAAGTGCCCATTAAATTCCCACCTGGAACTAGTCTCTGCAACTTCCTTCTACGCTTGTTAAAGGAACTTTCCTGGGATGAGGTTGCAGGATCGACTCTCTTAGATCGGAAAATTCTGTATAATGATAAAACATGACTTGCTTTCGACCCATGAGATGTCTTGTGCTTGTGTATATGGATTTTTTTAGGCTTGGAATGCAACTTGAGCCTAGATTTGTATCGGGCATTCTCTTCTATTACTGCTTGAAATTTCTTCGAACCCAGAATTTTTCTAAGAGCAGGCCTATTTTTCTCATCGTTAGAAATTCTGTTGAGGAGGGCACGGCTCCACGCTGGACGGTTTGCTGTGAGGGCGAGCGATACATCTGCTGCAAGCTTTATATTGCGACTTGAGCCACCAACTTTTTCTTCACAGTCTGGATTGCTGTTGGTGGGCTTTTTGAGGGCATCCAGAGCCCCAACAAGGCGTTTCAGATATAGATCTCTGAAGCTCAAATCTCCCCGTGAATTCATAGTTTCAAAACCCTAAAAGTATGCTACAGATAAATTCTACAATGGGTTTCTAATGAAACTGTCACTGCTGTTTTTGAATGTGATTGTGTGAGATTTTTGAAGATCAATTTTGGGATCACACTCGATGATGAATCATCAGAATGTTAGAAAGATTGAAAAGATTAAAAAAAATAATAATTGCAGACAGACTGACTAAAAAAGGAAAGAGAGGAAGAAAGGAGAGGATATTTGTTATGAGATTCAGAATGATAACCTTAATAGAAAGGGCTTCACACAACCTGACTATTACAATAGCAAATAATACATCAAGAATTGCAGAGAACTATAGAATTTTCTGTAAGGATAAGGAGGAGAGTAAAGTGATATCATAAGAAAATATTCTTTATGAGATTATCACTTTGCATCAACATTTCAGATCTCATTTTCGATCTATTATTATAATAATAATAGAAAGCTCAAAGAAATGAAAAAGATTAATTGTTGCAAATACAGATTAGCTAAAAGGACAAGTAAAAATGACATGTTTCTTATGAAATCCAGAATGATAACCTTGGCAAGAAAGGCTTCATACAACCTGAAAAGATGATTCAAGAAGTGCAGAGGATTATACTAGAGAATCTTGTCTATAATGACAAGGAAGAGCTATGATCACATAAGCATCTTTTATCAACATATTCATGCGGGACCTCTGACAGGGAAACAAGAATTGGATCTAAGCGTCAGATAATCTGTCATGGCGCTTATAAAAGGTAAATAACTTTGGAAACAAGGAAGAATTGAGTGGGTTGGTAGGTAAAGAATAGATTATGATAAAAACGTGGAAGTGGATTGTGGAACAAGAGAGCACATGAAAGCACCTCTCTAATAAATTAATATTATTTCTCACATGTTACAACTGGTTGCACTACCCCACATATAACGACTCTGTAGCTAAAAGCAGAAACGGCTCGTTTACTCTTCCTTGCTTCTACCCACCTGAAACAAATTCAACACAATTTTATTGCTTCCCCAATACCAACTCGCATTTTTAATAGATTTTTAAACCTTGCCTTTCAATGTCTGTCTATCTTTCCAATTGTATCCTTCTCAATATCAACTAACCTTTTGGCTTGCCTCCACATTGCCAAAAACTGATCGCATATAATATTCTGGAAAACAGGTCGTGCACTATTAATCAAGTTAACTCCCATAAGATTTTGCTTGGCTTCAATGAAGTTCATGTACAGTCCTAGAAACTTGTGGTATGGTGAGTTGTCAGCTTGTTTTAGCGATGTGATATGCTAGCTATCTGATATGGTAGGACACTAATATGAGGTTTTTTTTAAAGAATTTTGAAATAGATTGAAAGATATTCATTTGATGAAAATTCTGAAATAGATTGAAGGCTATTCATTTCATGAAAGTCATTAGAAATACTTTTATTTGTAATTTTTTCTTTGAAATACACCATTAAGAATATGGTAATGTAAGGTTCATTGAACCTAAAAACCTATGACAAATTTAGGCATTGACTGTTTTTGTTTGTAATTGAAATTTAGCCATTCCCCTTGACAGTCTGCCTAGTTTGTCAACTTCGTTCTTTAAGGTATTATTCTTCAACAAATTCTCCATCATATTTATGGTGGACATATATTGGCAAAGGTGTACCAGAGTCAACGAGCGATAATATGTTTGTGTCATGAAGCCAAACATTTCAAATAAGGTGTTACTAATCTTTTTATGTATTGTCTTTTTATGTACCGTGTTTTTGTATGTAATTGGTATATTTTTAAAACTTTTTTACTTTCATCTATTTTTTAGGAATTGGTCTTCGGCTTTAACGTATCAATGTATATTTTGTTTGAAAATATAATGTTAAATTGAATTTATTTTGATTTTGTGATATAAAGTTGATACTTATATTATTATATTTAGAATTAAAAGTTTGGCTCATGTCAACTTTTTTGTACTATTATTTACATCAAGAAGCATTCTTATAGTTGCAGCAGATCTATGTCGATAAAAGTCAGATCGATTTAATTTGTTGTTTTAAATCTTGAAATTAGAGTCTGAATAGATTTGCTATACATTCTAATAAAGAGATCACAAAGATCTCTAAATACATAGAGCTCATGAAGAGACGTGTCTCTTGCATGAGACATGACTGCAGATAATTACAGCGTGTTTAAATATAGTTTGTTTTTAACAACTCCCCTGATAAACTCTATTTTATCACATAGTTCGACTAGATGATGATGGCCTCCTATAAAAATAGGATTATTCGCTTACCCATTTACAAGTGAAGAATATTTGACACTAATACCTTCTCAAAAGTATACAAATTTATCGTTTCCCAAAGGTTTAGTTAAAATATCTACAAGCTTCTCACTCTGTTTGTGAATAAACTAGTTCAATTTCCTAATCAATAACATGTTCACAAATAAAGTGATGCAGTACTTCAATATGATTTATGTGAGCATGAAACACTAGATTCTTAGACATCTTCAACACACTTTGATTATCATGGTATATAATTGTTTCATCAAGTTGTGGATGTTGAAGATTCTCAAGAAGTCTTCTAAGCCATATTGATTCAAAGTTGTTGCAAAACCTACCTTGTACTCAACTTAAACAGTGGATGGCAAAGCAACATTTGGTTGCTTCATACAAGTCCATGAGACAATAGCAGATCCATGATTGAAGCAATAGCCAAAGGTTGGTTTTCTAGAGTCTATGAAACATTCTCAATATGAATCACAAAAACCAATAAGTTTAAATATATCTTCATTTATCAAATACTCAAATCCAATTTTTTTTGTTTCTTAAAGATATATCAAGACACACTTTGCAGATAACGAGTGACGTTTTTTGGGATGACCCATGAATTGAGATAAGATTCCAACTACATAAGATATGCCAACATGACTAGTAGTTAAGTAAATCAGATTTTTAATCAAATTCCTATACAATGTTTCATTAATTCATTTATAATTGGGGTCTTTAGTCAACTTAGTGCCTATCTCCATTTGTGTTGATGAAGCTTTACAATCTTGCAATTTGAATCATGTGAAAAATTGTTTGACATACTTCATTTGAGAAATAAGTTTTTTTTTTAGGTGTTTTTCATACTCCAATTCCATGAGAGTAATGAAGTAATCCAAGATTAGACATCTCAAAATGGTTCTTCATATTTTCTTTCAGATTTTATACTAGTGATTGATTATTCACCATAATGAGAAAGTCATCACCATACATAACACAATGAATAGTACCTTGTTGTCAAAATTATTAATGTATGGATTTGGATCAACATCATATTCTTAGAGTCCTCTTTGAAGAAAGTACTTATCAATCTTTGAGTACCAAGCTCATGGGGCTTGTTTCAAAGCATATAGTGCCTCTTTTAATCGACACACCATTAAATATATATGAAAAGAAAATTAATCATATGTGAAATAGAAAATAAATCAGATCTATTAAGTGTCATTATTAATTTTTAAAATTAGATCTGAAAATTAATTTAAAAAATGAAGCAACCCACAAATCAAATTAACCAAAATAAATTAGGGTTTTTGAAAATTAAACCTCTAAATTTATATAATTTGATTAAAATGGGATCTATGAATTTGAATTTGAATTTTGAAATATTTCTAAATCAGATCTGAAAAAATAATCCAATTTAAACAATCCCAAGCTCAATTTTAGAATTTAAAATTATGGTTTTTGTGAATTTAACCTCTAAATTTTTAAAATTCAATTGGAAATCAAACTTGTAAATGTAAATTTGAATTTTAAACTGCATAAACACTCAGATCTATGAAGAAAAGTAAGAATTATAGGTGTAAGGAGTTGGGTTTACCAAAAAAATGTGTTGGTGAAAAATTACGGTCTCCACCATTAGATGTAGTAAACTGCTAATTGTTACTTAAGGAAACCATCACATTCAAAAGAGGGTTGCAATCCAGTAGATCTAGTAACAAACCAACAAGGATTAGGATAAAGAATTCTGATTGGATTGGGTTTTTGATGATGTGAATTAATTAAACCTCTTTTGTAAATTGAATTGCTGAAATGAGGGTAAATATGCTAAAATGAAGATGAAAATGCATAAACAGTAAGCTACAGTCATCAGATTGAGCCACTAACTTGGATTTGAGAAATATAAGAGCATTCAGACCTACTCCCCAAAGGAGCTCCTAAAATGTTGAGACTGTGGTGGTGGTCCCCTTGGTCCTCCAAACTTTTCCCACTCTAAAGGGGAATTGATTCATTGTTGTAGATAATTCTTATTTTGAAGATCACAACTCCATACCTACTTCCTAAACATAGAAAGAAGGAAAATTAGGTTGGGAATAGGGGTTTGCCTAGGTCAAACCTCGGTTGAGGAGTTAACCTTGAATGAAATATTGCAAATACTAAAATACATAATGGAAAGATATACCTTAGATCTGTAATGACTGATAATGATGCTTTGCTTCTTGAATGTAACAACATATGTTGTATGAAATGTCATGAACATGATAAAACCCTAATCACACACATATGCTTGCATATGAATGATGTAATGTTTCTCCATAATGGATAAATAAAAAATATGTAACCTTGAAGACCTCTAGAAATGATCAATGATGAATTCTTCAATGCTTGAATGATAGATTGCTTGAATACAGATTGACTGGACACTCTATGATTCTCTTGTGTTCTTGAAATGAGAGGGAGACCTCCTTTTATACTACCTCGTTGAAAAACATCTTAATTTTCCAACATAAGTCGACATGGAGATCACATTCCTGCTAGCTCATTGTGACCATTAAGAGGGGCCAAATTTGTAAGGAAGTTAAGTAGTTGAACAACTTCCTATACTAACCTTTAGAGGAGGGTAATGCAAAAAAAATTATAGATCGTTATAGTTGTTACAAAAAATTAATACAAATAATCAAAATATAATGCATACCACAACATAGCAACATAGTGATTTATGTGGGGAAAACCCTTTCAGGAAAAAAACCCCACACTCCAAAAGCAACTCAATATATTATTCAACAATAACATATTGCAATATACTTGTAGAGAAAGCTCTTCATAGGAGTGCCACTAGTTAGAGACTCAGAGGTAACTCAATAGCCATATGATTCTTACACACAACCTCTATTTCACACACCTCATATATAGGAGATACAATACAAGAAAACATCAAATGGTATTACAAAACCATGGGCTAAAACCGCCCAATAAGGTATAGCCAACCTTATCTCCATTCTAGATGCCTTGTGATGTGTCAAAATACACATCAACACATGTCCCTCCAATTTACAACTCATTTATGTGTTTGATACATTTTATATTTCTTATTTCAGGAGTACAAACATCCAAAGGCCATAACTTGTGAACCGCGTGTCCTATTGACAAACCATTTGAAGCGTTAGAAAGCTCGCAAAGTTCTCTATCACCTCATAAACTACTAAACCATTTACAACCACTTTTTAGGGTTTTTTCGATCCTCAAATATCCTCAAAATTAAATTTAAACCTTTCGTTGCACTCCTCCAAAATGAAAACTTTAATATATTCAGAACTAGTTCTGATCATGTGACGTAACTTTACCAGAATGCTTATCTAGCCAACCAAAAGCTTTGGGGAGAATTTTGTGCCATTTCATGCTCAAAAGAAAAATTACTATAAATAGTAACCTCATGTAAATGCAAGGTTGAGATACCATTTTTCCCAACAAAATTAAGGTCCCAATTGAGAGGACCAAGACACCATGTCCTGCTCCTATTGAGGACTAGGATGTCATGCCTTGGTACTACCCCATTTAAGGGCCAGGACCAAGAGGCTAGGCAATGTACAAAAAATAAAAAGACGCTAGATTTGAATGGTATGAGAAAAATTAGGTCCTAGTCTAGCTTTGGGACATGAACGCTAAGATGAGGGCCCAAATGTGGACCAAATTGTAAGGGAGTACAATTTAGGATAGCACAAGAATAAAGTTGTACCCATCACTAGACTTATGAGCTAGGCTTCGAATTGATAATGGTGTTGAACATAATGTTTTTACAAGGTCCATGTTCTTGAATAATCACCTAAGACTTTATCTAAATTACTGATTTGTTTGATATCTACTAAACTTAGTTTTGAGACTCTAAATAAAAATTATGTGCTATTGAAATGCAATGAAGAGCTTTGAAATTTGGACTAAGCAAATGACCTAGAATTAGGATAATGCAATAATGAAGAGTTTTTGAGATTTGGACTATGTAATGACCTAGGTGTAAGACAATGCAATAATGAAAGGTTATTATTATGCAATACTTATGCTAAGATGAGAGTTAGGTTTTAAAGTGCAAGGTTGAAATGAGATTCCAACGTTTTGATATTTTGGCCTCTCATGTGGACTAAAATTTGATTTTTTTTGAGACAATTTTGATAACAACTTGGAGAGTAATTTTGAAACCAATGTGAGACTCAATTTTGAGACCAATGTGAGACAAGTTTTAAGACCAAATTTGAGATAGTTGTGAGAATTTTGAAACCAATTTTGAGACCTAGTTTTGAGACAAATTTGAGGTAAATTTTGAGACCAATATGAGATTATTTTGAGACAATGGTGTTTGAGAACTAATTGAGATAGTTTTGAGAGTAATTTAAGACTAATTTTTTAAACAAGTTTTGAGACAAGTTTGAGACCAAATTGTTTTGACAATTGGTTGATAGTTTTGGTATTGATTTTCTTTGGTTGAGTTGTTTTTTTAATCAAAAGTTATGTTTTAACAATCACATAAGACACGTCAAGTATAATGGCTATTTAACTTTGAAAAATTGGAGTGCCATCTAAAGGGCCTAATGAAAGGAATAAAAAAAACAAGAAGAAAAATAAAATCCAAGTAAGTTATTATTGATTGAAGTAAAATTTACCAAAATAGAAGAGAATATTTTGAGAAACCACCCAAACATGAAGAGAAGATGAGAGATTTTGAAAGGGAAAAATAAAAGAAAAACCTCATGTGTATTATGAGTGAAGGAAAATCCTAGAGAGAGAGTGTGTGAGAGAGAGAGGGGCTCATTACAATAAAATCATCAAGTGAAGAATAAGAGGAGAAGCATCTCTTAAATAGAGATCAGGAGAGGAGTTACAAAGTAACTCCCATTTCTATTCAAATGCCACCATTCACAATATGTGGGTGCAAACTATCAAAATCTTCTTAAGGGGGAAATCTAATATTCCACATATTTGGAATAAATAAAATGAGTTGTGAGAACTCAAATAAGACAAAGGAATTGTAGGGGTATCATTGGAATATTCCTACAAGTTATAAATAAGAGGAAATTAACTTTACCAAGTAAATATTAATTCCTAACACCTAAATTAGCCCATTGTAAAAATTACTGGTCTTCACAATTTGAAAACATTTAAAAACATACAAAATTTAGGCTTGGAAAGGGTGATATTTGTTAAGGCCCCCCATGATAGAATACCACAAACATTGTAGAGAGATAGAGATTAGGTTGTGCTTGCTCCCCCAATATGACACCGACACACCTTATCTCTTACCTTGAAGGTTCAAAAAACCTTATGAATTGGGAAATTTTCTATCTCACAATGCATGGTATATGGAGTGTATCTTCAGGGTAGGATGTGTAGTCCTTGAACCAACAAATATGGGATTTTGGAAGCTATAATAATTTGGTTCTTTATGGGGGAACTTCGAGAGCTTGATGTCTCCCTATGCAATAGTGACTGACTTAAGAGCCTATCCCAGCCCTGTAAACAAGGGTTGATATACCTAACATGAATGTTGGCATTGGGGAACTATCAGTGTAGACACTTAAAACTGTCCTGATTAATTAAATAAACATTTTATTTATTTAATTGTTTTATCCTAAGTCTTCTATTAATTAAATATTTATTTATTTAATTAATTTAGCCTCTTCTAGCCCTTTCCTCATTAAAATAACTATTTTTATTTATTTAAATTATCTTTTCCTTAAATTAAATAAATACTTTATTTATTTAATTGGTCGCATTTCTTTTATTAATTAAATAAATCTTTATTTCTTTAATTAATTCATTAGTTTTTTCTATTCATAACACATGTCATTTAGCTCTTAATTCTCCTCCACCTACCTCTGTCATTATTTTATTATTTCTTTTACCTACTCTTTAATCCCAACCGACCATTTATTTCTTTCACCTCTTAATCTTATCCCTCTATTTTGTAAAGCATCTTCTATGTATGAGGATTACTTCTCTCTTTCTAATACCTAATGCGACTATCAAGCCTTCTTGCGATCAAGCGACTTCACAACCACAATCCATTCTTTGTTTAGCTCTTGTGCGCAATAGAAAATTTGAGAGTAAATATATCAAACAAGATTAATGGAGATCAAACCCTACTTGGCATGAAAATGGTATTATTGTTTTAATTTGTTGATTTGCATGTTCTTAGGTATTTTCATTGGTGTATGGTAAATGTTTTATTGTAGGACTAGGATTGTTTGTGGTTAGATCTTTATGGTTTTGCAATAGTTTGTCATCATCATTTTTCACCATATACATGTTGGCACATCCAGTGGGACTCTTGTCCCTTTGTTTCTAACTTTTGTTGGTTATTTTTAGAGTTTTTGTTAAGTTGCAGGATGGATTAGTGATGATTTCAAATTATTGTGTGTCTGTGATATTTCTTTCAGCATCTATGTTTTGAGTTTGCATTTGTGTTCCTTGATTTTGTGTTTGTGTATTCTGTTTTGGTTTTTGTAGGTTCCAATTAATGTTTCTGCATCTATGTTCGGTCATTCCACGTCTCTGATCAGAAATCATGTCTGGGTCATTACTTTGTGCATTTTTGTTTCTGATCTGTTCTTTGCAGGTTCATATTCTCTGTTATTGCGTCTATGTTCGGTCCTTCCATGTCTCTAAGCAGAAATCATGTTTGTATCGCTTCTTTGCATATTTTTATTTCTGATTTATACTTTGCAGGTTCATGATCACTATCTTTTCGCGTCTGTATTCGGCCTTTTTGCATCCGCATCTGTGACTAGTATAACTACATTTTTTTATTTATCAGTTTTCATTTTGCAAGAAAAACGTATTATCGAAGGCCCCTTTTTCACATTTGGATTTGGATTTTCTAAAATTAACCTAACAAGTATGCTTGCAAGTGGGGGTGATTTATTAAAACTATTGATCATTTTTTGCATGGATAATCTAGGTGCATGTCTTTGCATTTCTAGTTTAATTAGGGTCACATCTTTTTAATTTGGGGTTAAAGAACTTGTTTGAAGTGTTTGGTGTGCTTTGCACACTTTATGTTTATAACCCAAGAGGTGATAACAAAAAGTATCCTCTCCCCTCACCTTCCATTGGACCTTGGGTGTAAGAGAAATTGTTATCATCTTCTTTTTAGGTAGGAGGGCTCCCAGGTTGCCCATAAGGCCAAGTGAGAGAGCACGACCCAAGCGGTATTTTCTTCTGCCTGCTATATAAATGAATATATTAGGCGAAAGTCATGACAACTTGGTAACGTGTATCTACATCGACACTTCTCCCTCGTATCCACACTTGTACTGGATGCTTTAAAAAACCTCTTTGATGATTAGGAGTGGGTTCTTAAATGAGCTACTGCCACATGGGTAGACACCAAGAACCACAAAAGTTCCCCGACTAAACACTTTTTGTTTTAGAGGCCAAAAATCCCTAAATTTGATGGTTCAAGGAGGATGGATCATGCCCCAGATACCCTTCATGTACCCTTTCATGTTGAGACAAGAATACCTCATTTGTGTCCGACACAATGCACCACTGAGAGAGGGAGGGGGTGAATCAGTGGTTCTCATAATTTTTTCTTTTAGCTATCCTTTGTGAGCAACACTAGTTTGTGAATCAAGAACAGTGCACGCTTACCAGTTAGTAAAGAGACTAACTCAAATACACACACACAAAAGGAGACATCACATAACACCAACATATATGAGGAAAACCCAAGATGGGAACAACCTCGGTGATCAATGTTGTTGGAGACTACTACTCCAATCCAACTTCACAGTAAAACATAGTTACAAAGTTTAGGGAACCAACCCTAGGAGAACCAACCCCTACCTGATTTATGGACTACAACCCAAAGGAGCAAAAACCCAAGGAGCTACAACCCCTGCATCAAGCTACAACTCAGTGTTCACAATACAAACTTCAAATACATAAGTAGTTATCTTGTTACAAGTGAATCTTGTAACCTTATCAAATGTATTACTCTGTTGGTGAAGTATCTTCTCTCCTTTACTGACTCACTCTTCTTCCTTCTCTGTACTTGTTGCTTCTCTATTGGATCTACAACTCACTTTCACCACATCACCGGTATCACACTCTGTCAGTGTAAAAACTACCAGTTCTTCTCTCCAACTGGTTGAAGGCTTCAACCAGGTTCACTCTACCTCTCTTCTTAGATGCTCATTAAGCACTCGGCTGATCTTTTTCTTACTTGGAGAAGTCTTCCACTTCGCAACAATACAATATTCACCTTTTCCGTAGCACAAACAATCTCTTAGGCCTTTTTACTTATAGCCCAGATTTCCCACCAAAAGGTAATTCAAGGTTCAGGTGGCTAGGGTTTCCTCACCATCCTTGAGGCAAACCAAATCCAATTAGATCTTTCATAATCTAATCTTTCTGACATCTGAATGCACATCTCCACCATAGTCTCATCTCCTCGATCATGCCTTTCATTCCCGGCGATTTGCTTTTTACCTACACAACAAATATTTTGATTAGTCATGAAAGATCTGTTACTACTTATCAAGTTGCCATTAGTTTTATGTCAAAGTTATTCTATATACTCTAGTCGGTTACTACTACTAAGATATTCAGTCGGTATGCATAGTCCAGTCGGTTATTGAAGAAAGTAGTCTCAAAACGTAGTTTATATCGAGCTGTCTACCAAGCAGCAAAGATGACACACCGAGTGAAACGTGTTACCAGATTCATTAAACCTAGACATACATATGAAAATGTGTTACAAGATCAAGGAACATCTAACCATTATCACATTGGAAATTGCACTTAAAGATTGTGTATGATTTTGAGGTCATCTAACCAATGAAATATTTTGCATGGTTATTCATTCGATAAATCATGTTTGTAAGATCGAATCAATGAATGGATCATTGACATAAGAGATCTATTTATACAACATGAGTTAAGAATTAAAAGTGTGTGTGCATGAGTGTAAGAAGACTGTTATAGAGACATAGAGGTCACCGAGAAGGTTTTCAGAGAATAGTTGAAGAACAGAGTAAACAGAAGGGTTTACCGAGTTACTATATGGGTTACCAAGGTATGCTATAAGCAAGGTAATCTATTCTGAGCACCTAGAATCTACTATAACATTCCAGATGTAAAGTTGCAGATATTTGTAATGATTTATTGTAATATTTTGAAGTTATAAGAAAAACCTTTAATAGGGTAAAAGACTCTAAACAAGTCTATAAATTGTAAAGCCTCTAACTAGGTGCAGCATTTAGTTTAAGTGTTGTAAAATCCTTTAGCAATATAGATCTAATAGATCTTGTTACTCCTAATAGGGTAAGCTATCAGAAATAGCTAAACATGTAGCTCTAATCGAGCACTCTTTATTATTGCAGTAGTGAAGTTGTGGGTGCCATCCCCACTACAATTTTTCTCTCTAACCAAGAGTTTCTGTGTAACCAAAATATATGTGTTATGGAGTGAATCATGTATGATTGTTATCTATTTGTTTTAGCTTTATATTATGTAACTGCATTATTCAGTTTATGCATAATAGTAAAGTTATTATTGAAGAAAAGTTTTGAAGTACTGATTCACCCCTCCCCTCTCAGTACATTAGCTTTCCATATTGGGCCTAACAATTGGTATCTGAGCTTCAATCTTGGAAAAGGGTTTAACTGCCTAAAGAGAAAGATCTTATCAATGGAATGCTATAAACAATCTTGGAGGATTGTGTATCTGCAAGAAGAGGTGGATCATGCTAATCAAGTGATTGGAGACATGCAAAGACAAATGCAAAAATCTCTGAAAGTAAGAAGAAGATTATCTATTGATTTGCAGGACTCTCAAGAGTTAGTGGAACAAATTGAGACATCATCTGAGAATAGTATGTTTGAAGAGACTGAAGATTTGATTGGAGTATTGAAAGAAAAGAACAAAACACTGGCTGATTAACTAAAAGCAATGAAAAGAGAACATGAACATTTCAGCACATAGATGATTGAAAATCTTGATGCATTAAGGACAACCGAGGATAAAGTAAGAGATCTACAAAGAGAGAAACAACAACTTGAAGTCTTAGTATTTGATAAAAATGATGAAATCACAAGGTTGACTGGAATTTAGCAAAATCTATTAGATCAACTAGGTTATGCACATCATGAAGCAATTCTGAAGGATGATGAGAATCAAGCATTGAAACTTGAAGTATCAAGGTTGACCGATGAACTTGAATCAGAGAATAAATCCAAAGAAACACTGAAGAAGAGTTATGAAGCATCAAAGATGTTGGATGAGCAACTGAATACAAGAAGACCCAACAAAGATGCAGGACTCAATTACAAAGGAAAAGACTCTACCGAGAAGGGAATTCATACTACTAAGAGAGGAGAATCATCAAAGCAAGCTGGAAACAAGAACAACATCAAAAGAAAGAAGCCTATTTGCAACTACTATGGAAATCAAGGTCATACTACCAACTTGTGCCAAATCAGAAAAAGTAAGCAACCGAATGTCACTAAGTCCAAAGGTTATTGTTGCAATTGCAATAAATACAGTCACACATCTAATCAATGTAGGACAAAGTCTGTAAACAATTATCAGAAGGCAAAATTCAAAGGGTTTTGTAAAAACTGCAATAGATATGGACATAGTACCGAGAAGTGTTGGTTTAAGCAAAAGAACTATATGTGGTATGCACACCAAGCAAATGCTAGAGGTTACCTAACTCACACACATTCTTACCAACAATATTCTTTAGTACCATGGGATTACAATACAAGAATATGGTGTGAATATTGTGGAAGATATGGACATATAAGCGCCAACTATTTTATAAGGTTTGGGATGTACAACCGAAGATCATGGAGAAATCCTGCTATGGCATGTTTTCATTGTCACAAAGCTGGACATTTAGCTAGAGATTGCAGAAATCAACCTAGAAAAGACATTGAAGAAATAAAAGACAAATTAAAGATGATATGGAAAAAGAAGGAAATTGTGTCAAATGAAAAAAGCACCTTACCTACCGAGTTAGGTGCTCCTATTCCAAATTAATCGGTAAAGGTATGAAGGGATTGCATTCTATCAAGGTTAAATCTTAACAGTTCCTATTTTATTATGCACTTAATTCAAATCTGCATAATTAAGAAGTATTAGTAAGTTTGAAATTATATCAAAGTCTTTTGAAGTACTTTATAGAAAACCTGTTAAGTGGAACCGAGTGCATTTAGTGTTTTTGACCTAACCTGCACGGAGCCCGATAAGGCATATTGTGCACTTAAAAGAATTTTCGCGGTCATTTTCAACTCACCAAGTTTTCGAGAGAGCATAGAAAAGGGAATCTAAGGTGATCAAACCTCCTACAAAGCAAATTCAAGGTATTTACATCAATCTCAATGCATTGTTAAGCTGGTTTACCGATCTTATCAAGTTGCTATTTTTTAGTAAGTGTGAAGCATCTACCGTTTGAAATCCTGAAACCCTAAGGATTCTTTGTTAGCTTTTATCTGAAATCTAAAATGGTGCCTAAGATCCAAGATCCCATTGTTGTCAAGAATGTAGAGAAGCCCTCACTAAAATACTCTTTGACTCCCAAAGTTGCATCTGAACCGGATGACAAAACCGCTTTTTCATTCATCCTGGATAGAGTGTTGTTAGTCGAGGATGTGAGATTCTTCACCAAATGTCATGTTGAAGAACTCAGTCACCTATGATGAATTATGCACAAATGGTAAATTAAATAGCAAGTATGAGCACATCAAGATCAAGGGATTAACTTAAGCCCTAACCTATCCCCGTGTGTTCAAACCCCAGTGGGTCAAGTTTGTTCTAAGAAGAGTTCATGATGATTTCATGTGGCTAGAAGAGCAACCATTTAAGATTACCAAAGAAATCATTCATCTAATTACCAGTTACCCTCTTTATGATCATGCCCGAGCCCAAAAGATGATATCACAAAAGGAATTGACTAGTTTAACTGGAGTGGAATCGGATTACAGAGGATTAAAATTGAACAATGTCACAGATGAAGAACTAAAATTTTCCATAAGAGTAATAGGTTACTGTTTCTTCCAATCAGCAAGGGAAAACAGTGTACCCTATGCAGCAGTAGACCTAGCATACAAAATTGTGAAAAAGGGAATGAAAATTGATCTATGTGAGGTGTTGCTGAAGAACTTGTTTGAGAATTTGAACACCATCAGGAAGCCGAAGAAGAACAACTCGGCTAATACACTAAAGTTTGGATCATTACTTATATGCATGTTTTTCTATTTTGAAAAATTCTTTCCATCAGTCGGTAAAGTTGTTTGGGAACCACATCGACCAATCACCCATCATATCAATGAATTCATTAAGAAGTTAGGTGATAATTTCAATGATATTATGGATGATTACTTCAGTAAATTTCAAGAGAAAATGCATAATAGGTATAGGATTCCACCCCAGCTAGTGGAGAAATACAAAAATGACATATGTTTTGAAGTTGACACTGATTACTGGTATGTGAATGCTGTGGAACCAAGAACCCAATCTTTGTCACCGATGGGTTATGAAATTGATTTTGACATCACACAACAACAAATTGATGCATTTCTTATATTGCCAAGACATGCTACCAAACTGAGGTATGGACCCTATGAGGAAGTAATGGAAAAAGTAAAAATGAGCATTGTAGTACCCAAAGCTACAAGAAAGGCAACAAAGATGATAAAGGCATTATCAGAGAAATTTAGAGAAGACTCTTCCTCTACACCTGTCAAAGGCACCATTACCATTACCGAAGAGGAATCTGAAGCCCAAGAGGCAGCTATGACACTGAGCATTGAATTTCCTAAGGGAAAAGTGTTGAAGAGAAAGAAACAAGACACATCAAAGGCCTCATTGACTCCACCTCCAAAGAAACCTAACACTAGAGCATCTGTGGCTTCACCAAGTAAGAAAACAAAGAGTGTTACTATTCCCAAGGTAACAAAGACCTACAAGAAATCTACTTAGAGACACATTTGGCAAAAGAGTCTAGTGATACCGAATCAGAGGATGCAAGCAAATTTCAGATTGTCAAAAGCAAGAAGGTAAATGTACATAGTGTTGAAAACTTTTGTGCTAATCTAAAAGAATATGGAGGATTTGGATCATTCAGATATGTAAAGTATGAAACCAGAAATAATGATGAGAAGAGACAAACTGAAGAAGCTGTCATCTGCACACTTCTAAAATTTCGGTTGGCTCCATTGGAACTAGCTAAGTCACTTCCGAATGAACTTTATTTGCATATTGATAATAGGTGGAAGTATGCAATGGATTCAGAGAAACAGATCAGATAAAGAAGTCTGGTTCATCTCTTTCCTGACATGTTAGTAGCTGAAATAAAAGAACATTTGACAACCTACAACTCAAAGTTTCTTGTCAAACAAAGAGCCTTCAAACTGATGAATGGGTTGTATATTGAAGTGGAAAATGAGACAAAAGCAAAATGGTAGGAAATCTTTAAAATCAAGGATGTCGGTGAGCAAGCTACAGTTGAAATTTTTGATGTCACTAAGCAAGATCCTGATGTTACCGAGCAAGACCTTGCTGACACCATTCAAATAGATGAAGATGTCATGGATACAGAGGCATCGGAATAGGAAATGATAGAAGGCAATGCATATGCAAAACTTGTGTCTAGTGCATCAGTCTTGGAACAAGTTCAGCCTTATCCATCGGTCAAGCAACCTGTCTCAACTGAAACCCTTCATGACATGGAGCAAGGCACCGAAGGCCACAAGTCTACAATAGGAGAAGGTACTACTCAAGAATAGACATCTCAAGCACCTTCTAGTACTGAGAATGTTGCAATTGACACTGAGTACCAAGACACCAAAGGACTCTACAGAAGCTAAAGAAACTGACCAAAGTGTTGCCTCTACCGAGCAACCTACCGAGGGTCATCAAGCCTCACAAGCCATTGTCTTAGTTCCATTGGTAAAAGGTAAAGAAAAGAAGATGAAAAAGCATATTTTTAAAGTTCATTTGTCAAAACCAATAGTGTTGCCCAATATAGATATATCAAAATTAAAGGGGCAAGCACTCGTTGATTTCGATGAACTATGCAAAGCAAAGGCCAAACAAGAGAAACAAATGGCGATTCAAAAGAAAAATAAGGTACTTCAGAAGGTGAAAGCACTCTTAATAGACATGCTACTTGAAGCTACAGTATCAATAGATGCAGCCATCCACATTCAACTAGATGAACTCCTAACAAAGATAGAGACATCTGGAGTAGATGCATCAGAGTATTTGAGAAAGCTAAAAGACAAAGAGCTCACTACAAAAATGATAGAAGAGGTATAGAAAGCTCTAGCTATTGGCAAAGTTAAACTTGTCAAATTTATTGCTGAGTTGACTCCTCAACTCAAGAACATGCTTTATTTATTTCAGAAACTCTGTACATTTTCTTTATTCATTAAAGACATTAAGAATAAAACAGAGGCAATTGAGAAAGAGATCACCGATCTCTCAAACAAGTTGACCACAGAGCCAAATTCAGTTCAGAATTTCTATACAAGGTTACAATAGCTCATGGCTCAACAATTGGACCTAAGAAATGAAGAACACAAGATCAGGATGGACATAATGACACTTTAGACATTATTCCTTCCTCATCTTTCATCTATCCAAGAATAGATCAACCGAGCCACCTCCTTATCTACTACACAAGAGGGAAGCATTCTAGCTAGCTTAATATCATTATTGGCTGATATTCAAGCATGGAATTCTTTAATGGATAGTGTAAAGAATGCCCTCTCTATCACTCTCACCAAAGCACGGACCAAGTACAAATCCATTTTTGACCAGTTACCACCCCCGAATGGTAATTAAGTTTTGATGTTTGTCAAAAAGGGGGAGTAATATGATATAGTATTAGGGGAGTGATATAGTAATGGGGGAGTGTAGTATTCAAAGTATCAAACAAAAGGAGTATAGTATACAGGGGGAGTATATCGATCAGAGCAAGTAGAGTATCCAAGAACAGTGAACCGAGTAGTGAACAGGACAGTAAGCAAAGATCAAGAGCAGCATTCAAAATTAGAGTTTTGTACAAGTATATCGATAAGGGGACTATATCTGGATATATTATTTCATTGACTATTGTATATATTGTTAGTATAGTCAAATTTTGCAAGTATATAGATTATTGAGTTATAACTTTGAAAGTAGTTTTTGTCAAACATGTCAACTAATGTCAAAAGGGGAGATTGTTACTACTTATCAAGTTGCCATTAGTTTTATGTCAAAGTTATTCTATATACTCTAGTCAATTACTACTACCAAGATATTTAGTCGGTATGCACAGTCTAGTAGGTTACTGAAGAAAGTAGTCTCAAAACGTAGTTTACACTAAGCTGTCTACTAAGTATCATTTCATGTCTACCGAGTAGCAAAGATGACACAACGAGTGAAATGTGTTACTAGATTCATTGAACCTGGACATACATATGAAAATGTGTTACAAGATCGAGGAACATCTAACCATTATCACATTGGAAATTGCACTTAAAGATTGTGTATGATTTTGAGGTCATCTAACCAATGAAATATTTTGCATGGTTATTCATTTGATAAATCATGTTTGTAAGATCGAAGCAATGAATGGATCACCGACATAAGAGATCTATTTATATAGCATGAGTTAAGAATTAAAAGTGTGTGTGCATGAGTGTAAGAAGACTATTATAGAGACACAAAGGTCACCAAGAAGGCTTTCAGAAAACAGTTGAAGAATAGAGCAAACAGAAGGGTTTATCGAGTTACTATATGGGTTACTGAGGTATGCTATAAGCAAGGTAATCTATTCTGAGCACATAGAATTTTCTATAACATTCTATATGTAAAGTTGTAGATATTTGTAATGATTTATTGTAATATTTTGAAGTTGTAAGAGAAACCTTTAACAGGGTAAAAGACTCTAAACAAGTCTATAAATTGTAAAGCCTCTAACCAGGTGCAGCATTTAGTTTAAGTGTTGTAAAATCCTATAGCAAGGTAGATCTAATAGATCTTGTTCCTTCTAATAGGGTAAGCTATTAGAAATAGCTAAACATGTAGCTCTAATCGAGCACTCTTCATTATTGTAGTGGTGAAGTTGTGGGTGCCATCCCCACCACAGTTTTTCTCTCTAACCAAGAGTTTCTACGTAACCAAAATATATGTGTTATGGAGTGAATCATGTATGATTGTTATCTATTTGTTTTAGCTTTATATTATGTAATTGCCCTATTCGGTTTATGCATAATAGTAAAGTTATTATTGAAGAAAAGTTTTGAAGTACTGATTCACCCCTCCCCTCTCAGTACATTAGCTTTGCATATTGGGCCTAACAAGATCTATCGATATCTCTTAGCTGGCTCATAGTTGTCTTCTAGACCTCGAACCTCAAACTCCTGCAGTCACTTTGCAACAAGTTTGTGATTTGTGGGGTCTTTCATTAAAGTTGGCTAACCCTGCAACAACCCTATCGTTGTACATTCTATCTTTATCCAACTGCGGGTTTGCCATGTTGACTCCATCTTGACTATCTACCAACTTGGCACTTCAAGTCATTCGAAGTAGGATTACTGACCAACCACCTTACTGGTTCCTTACTTTGGCCGGTTTGCTAACCCTTTCGGTCTCAACCATTCTACCTATTACCTTGTCATATCTTCTCTTGACTTGAATAGTCATTGGACACACTCAAACTAGTCTCTAGACTAATAAGTCCTAAGTATTCTCATTCCCACAATGGAGAGGTCTTCTTCATCTGCACCTTGTTTTATATATCTGTAGACTTACATACCAGTTACCACTCTTGATGACATCATGTCATCATTCTTTCTCAAGGCTCCATCTTCTTTCAGTTAGGTCAGATTCCTCTGTTTGCATATACTCAGCCTTGCCTTTTCCTTGATTAGCTTTGACCATATCATAACCGGGTTGTCAAGATGACAAACACTTCACACTTCCTCACTCTTATCTTTCCAAACTATGATGCACTCAATTCATAATAGGAGATAAGTTCCACTTGCTAGATGAGATAACGCTTTGTCTTATGCAT
This sequence comes from Cryptomeria japonica, assembly GCF_030272615.1. Taxonomy (NCBI): domain Eukaryota; kingdom Viridiplantae; phylum Streptophyta; class Pinopsida; order Cupressales; family Cupressaceae; genus Cryptomeria; species Cryptomeria japonica. The sequence goes on from NC_081407.1 coordinate 23,103,957, forward strand.
CCTGCAATGTTCTTCATGTGATCTGATGTGAGCACATTTACTTTCAGTCAATGCTTCGCATGATGACTGCTTCTTCATCTAGTGGGAGTCCTATTGTTCTGCAACCTCTTAGCATACTAGTTCATTCTTCTCTTCTAGTGTTGATGTGATTTGGATAACACTCTACCTCTTCATCACAAACAACTACTCAAACACCTTTCTATCACATCACACAAGTTAGGTGCTAACTTTTGTACTAATGACTTATGTGAGCATCTTCTTAACCTTTACCGGTGTTTAGCAGCGTAAGGTGATATCCAAGCTATCACATTACTGTACTCCTTCATATTAGTGTTGCACATACATCTCATCTACTGGTGGTCATCTCATACTGGTTGACATCAATGACAACATAATGCAAACAATCTCCCTCTTTGGCATTGATGTCAACATATGTAGTATCTGACATACTACATAATTCTTCTCCCCCTTTGACATAATGACAAAGGGCACTGCTAGGCTATTATTACTCTTTGTATGTGTTGGTTACTGACATAATACTTTCTCCCTCTTTGTCTTTATTGGATGTAACACTTCCTTTGATTCCATTAGTTATCTTATCACCGGTTGTTACATCCTCTCAAGTCACAACACTTGAGATGGGGTAAATAATCATCAACTGACACCAATTGAGTATGTGGGTCCAAAGTGACTGATACCAATTGTTGATGTGTCAGTGAATATTGCTCTCCTACCGGTCAACCTGCAATACCCTTGCAAATTCCATCTCCTTTAGATTGGGTAGTCTGCATTCTTACCAGTTCAAGCAAGCCAACTCTTCATTATGAGCACTTGAACTCCCCCTGAGTCATACATCTCAGGTCCCCATCTCCAGTTAGATGCAATACCAGAGTTCCATTCTTCACCATATACCAGTTTAACTATTCATATGTGATCATCTGATGATCCTTCATCTCCATTTTATCCAACACAACTTATGACATGATCTTGTTAGCAGTCATACTGGTAACATTTTGCACATATTGGTTAACATTTGATATTAATTGTTAACCATTGCTTCTTGACACGTGCAGTGGTGATCCATCACTAATTTGTAGATGTGTGGTTAAGGAAACACCTACACACTCTTGTTATCTTCTTCCTTTATGCCGACAACAATATTATTTTCCATGTTGCCTTCATTTCTGAGGGGGTGAATGATTGTTTCAATTTGCATTGGTCCCCCTAAGATTTTTCATCTCCTTTAGGCCTTAGGAGACATCACGTGTGCTTTGAATGCATAGTGTTGATCCATGGTCTTCTTCCTCCATACCTGCGTGAGTTCATTCTTCTTCCCATTTTCAGATTCGGGAGAAGGTCTTTCCTTCTTTTGCTGATGGGTCCTTCCATTTCCTGATTCTTCATTGCAACCAGAAGTAGTGCTATAGTAGCACACAACATCCATACTAACCTCATGACAAGGGAGCCCTCTGATGTACTGGTTTTCTCTTCTTCTTCTTCTTCTTGTCATGTCACTGCAACCATTACCCAGTCTCCTTGGATACCTTGTTGGAACACCACTCATCTTGTTCCAAGCAGGTTTTTGCTTTCCATATGCTTTGTTTTCACCTTTTTACAGAGCATAGCCATTTTGTTGGCCGCTATGTAATTGCAGGTTCCTCTTCCTACATTCAAACATTCTATGGCTAGATCTATTATAGTTATGACAACCAATCTTGACATAACCAGGAGAAAGTTCATGCATGTATCTACTTTTGGATACACCCTTCCTGTAAGCATGATTTCTATAAAATCCTACATTATCCTTTCTGGATCTCATTCTACACTTCTTTTCCTTATGGCCATAAACATTACATGCAAAACAATAACCAGTAAAGGACGACATATGACTTACATATTTGTTCTGCCATGCATGAGAGGATCTTGCCAGTTTTGCATCCCCATCTTTTCATCTTTGGGAATGGACCCTTGGTTGTCCATTCTGAGCACCTCTCTCATCTGATCTCTTCTTATTCTCCCACACATGCTTCCCCCTATGAGTGGTAGCATTTCTTTGCCCTCTACCAGCAGAGGGTCTCCTTTGCTGCTTCCTCATCTTCGTGCTTTCAATGAGGTTTTCTTTTCCCATCTTCCCCTTACCTCTAGGATCTATATGAATATCCCTCCTTGCAGCATTGATCTTTACTTTTGTCTATAAGTACACACCAGCTATGGTCAGGTCAACCTTCTTTTGAGGAGCACATCTAACTGGAGAGCTCTGGCCTTTGTTTTCTTCAAGCAACCACTCAAGTTTTTTGTCTTTTATTTCTAGCTAAGAGGCTAGATCTTCACACCGACATACCTTGGTGTCTTTTTCCTGAGTCTTCAACTCTGAGATGCATTTCTCTTATTCTTCAAGGCATTTGACTAACCAGTTCCATTCCACAATAGCAGCATTCTTGAATATATTGTATTCTCTTTTAACTCTATTGAGTTCTTCAAGTGTATTTACAAGCTCTCCTTCAAGGTCAACTTCACTTGCTTCTTCATCATCAAAGAGATCTTGATGGCAAGAGATATCTGCAATGTCTTCCTCTTCATCATCATCACTGCTCAACACATCTTATTGAGAAGTGGTGGTTGCACAACCACTTTTATATTCTTGAGCCACAAAGAGTTGAGCTCCTTCTTCTTTACTATGGTGACTGCAGGAAGATCCACCATCCTCAACCAGGTAAATATGAGATGTATTTCTCATATTTCCTTCAAATGCAGGATCTACTATTGAGGGTTCATTTCCATAGAGCTTCTTCAATCTTTCCCATAAGCTCTTTGTTGTTTTACACCTGACCACCTGTGAAGAGACATCACCAATGAGCGCACTGAAAATAGTCGTCATGACTTCTTCATTGCACTAGTTTCTTCTTTCTTCTACACATCTAGTAGGAAGACTGACCTTCCTGGGGAGACCATCCACTATTGACATCCACACATCAAACCCTAAAGTAGATAAGAAAACTTCCATTTTGCAACTCCAAATGGAAAAATTTGAACCATAAAATACCAGAGGAGAGATAGATACTGAACAGACCATTGTGTCCTTAAGCTAGAATCTACCCAAGTTGGAGAACACTCTTCTAACTGGGAACCTAGGCTCTTATATCAATTGTTAGACACAATGCGCCACTGAGAGGGGGAGGGGGTGAATTGTAAGGAAGTTAAGTAGCAGAAACAACTTCCTACACTAACCTTGAGAGGAGGGTAATGCAAAAAATTTTCAGATCGTTACAACAGTTACAGAAAATAGAAATAGATATAATAACATTCATACCACAACACAATGATTTACGTGGGGAAAACCCTTTCGGGAGAAAAACCCCACCTTCCAAAAGCAGCTCAATATTTTATTCAGCAATCAAAAACAGATTACAACATACTTGCAGAGCAAGCTCTTCGCAGGAGTACCACTAATCAGAGATTCAGAGGCAACTCAATAGCCATAGGACTCTTACACCCAACCTCTATCTCACACACCTCATAAATAGGAGATACAATACAAGAAACCATCAAACAGTATTACAAAACCATGGGCTAAAACCACCCAATAAGGTGTAGCCGACCTTATCTCCCTTCTAGATGCCCTATGACATGTTAAAGCACACATCAACACGTGTCGCTCCCTTTTACAGCTCATTTATGTATTTGATACAAATTATTTTTTCCTATTTCAGAAGTACAAACTTCCGGAGGCCATAACTTGAGAACCGGGTGTCTGATTGACGAACCGTTTGAAGCGTCGGAAAGCTCGCGAAGTGCTCTATCACCTCGTAACCAGCTTTGCTGGTTATGGCCACTTTTCAGGGCGTTTTGGAGCCTCTAAAGTCCCCAAAATTAAGTTTAAATATTTTATTGCACCCCTTTAAGATGAAAACTTTAATATCTTCAAAACTAGCTGTGACCTTGCGACGAAACTTTACCGGAATGCTTATCTAGCCAACCAGAAGCTTCAGGGAGAGTTTCGCACTATTTCATGCTCAAATGAAAACTTACTATAAATAGTAACCTCACATAAATGCAAGGTTGAGACACCATTTTTCCCAACAAATCTCCCACTTGTCGAACACCTTGCATGAGCGGAAGAGAATGTCAACACAATGAATCAATTGCTAGGGGCCATAAGGCCCATAGACTCTGAACACCATCTGAACTTCTCTGTGCTTACAGCCTTAGTTAAAGCATCTGCAACATTCATCAAAGTTTCCACCTTAACCAGCTTCACCCTACCATCTTCGACCATATCTCTAACAAAATGATACTGAACATCAATATGTTTGGTCCGGGCATGAAATGTCGGGTTCTTAGCTAGGCTAATTGCACTCTGACTGTCACAGTAAACTGTCACTGTACCTAGTTTTATTCCAATATCCGAACACAGTCTCTTAAGACAAATGGCCTCTTTACAAGCATGAGTAGCTGCCATATACTCTGCTTCAGTAGTGGATAAAGCAACCATAGCTTGTCGCTTACTCATCCAACTAATTGCACCACTAAACAAATTAAACACATAAGCACTGGTGGATCTTCTGCTATCAATATCACCTACCCAATCTGAATCCACATAACCATGGATATCAAGGGAAGTCATGTCTCCAACTGAATTACCATAATAACACAAAGAATACTCTGAAGTACCCTTCAAATATCTGAAGACTCTTTTGACTGCATCCCAATGAACTCCACCAGGATTAGACATATATCTAGAAAGTACTCCCACTGCTTGGGCAATATCTGGTCTAGTACAGACCATAGCATACATCAAGCTTCCAACCGCACTCTGGTAAGGCACTCTACTCATGTCTTCCATCTCCAATGGGGATGTAGGACAATCTGAAATAGATAGTTTCATTCCAACTGTAAAAGGAACACTCAATGGTCTACAATTTTGCATGTTGAACCTCTGTAACACTGAATTCACATATTTACTCTGACCTAGGCATAGCTTTCTGTTTACCCTATCTCTTCTAATTTCCATCCCAAGAATGTGCTTTGCTGCACCAAGATCTTTCATTTCAAATTTAGCAGCGAGCTGAGACTTCAGTTCTGAAATCATACCTTTCCCTTTACCAATGAATAACATATCATCAACATACAATGCAATGAATAAGAAATGATCACCATCAGATTTATAATAAACATAGTGATCTGATTTAGAACGTTCAAATCCCAAACTCAACACATATGTATCAAATTTCTGGTACCACATCCTAGGACTTTGTTTGAGGCCATACAAAGATTTCTTCAATTTACAGACCAAATTTCTTTTGCCTTTCACCACATAGTGCTCTGGCTGTGTCATATAAATATCTTCCTCCAAATTACCATGAAGGAAAGCAGTTTTCACATCCATTTGCTCAACCTCTAAATCATAAGCAGTAGCAATAGAAAGCAAAAATCTAATGGACGTCATTTTTGCAACAGGAGAAAATATCTCACCGTAATCAACACCCTCAACCTGAGAGTAGCCTTTTGCAACCAACCTTGCTTTATACTTCTCAATGCTTCCATCTGAACCAATCTTTTTCTTGAACACCCATTTACAACCAACAGGTTTTCGTCCTTTAGGCAATGGTACAAGATCCCATGTATCATTCTTTTTCAAAGCTGCCATTTCTTCCTCCATAGCAATCTTCCAGGATTCTGCATCATTCATACCTAATGCCTCTTCTACAGATTTCGGTTCATCCATACTAGTATTCAGAGCAAAAATACATCTCCAATCATCAGGTGAATACCTTTTAGGTGGTTGTCTATGTCTTGTAGACCTTCGAACAAGCTGAGTTGGAGGTTCTTCCTCCTCTTCTGAAGATTCAGAGCTAGACGAGCTCTCCTCAAATTCTTGCCTATCTAGGGGTCTCAATTCAACTCTTTCAGGTGTAGAAGGAAGTTGAATCACATCTTCCTTGTTAGTCTATTCTGGCTGCAATGTAACAGAAGGAGACTTAATTTCTCTAAAAATAACACTTCTACTGTGAATTACCTTTTGTGCAACAGGGTCCCAAAGCTTGTATCCTTTCACACCATAACTATACCCGATGAAGATACATTTCACAGCCTTGTTCTCCAACTTTGTTCGCTTCTTCTTTGGCACATGTGCATATGCTTCGCAACCAAAAACTCTAAGATGTCTCAATGAAGGCTTGTGACCTGACCATGCTTCCATAGGCGTTTTATCAACAAGAGCTAATGTAGGAGACCTGTTAATCAGGTAGCAAGTAGTGGCAACAGCTTCAGCCCAAAACTTTTGTTCGAGACCAGCACCACTCAACATACTCCTAGCCTTCTCCATCAATGTCCTGTTCATTCTTTCTACAACTCCATTCTGCTATGGAGAATACGGAGTTGTCTTCTGCCTGTTAATTCCACAGTCTTTACAGAATCTATCAAAATCATTAGAGCAAAACTCACCGCCATTATCAGTTCTCAAACATTTTATTTTCTTTCCAGTCTGCAACTCAACCATTGCTTTAAATTCTTTAAAACGACTAAAAACTTCAGATTTACTCTTTAGAAAATATACCCATGTCCTTCTACTAAAATTATCAATAAATGAAACATAATATGTGGATTTTCCAATCGAAGAGACATCTACTGGACCAAACACATCAGAATGGATAAGGTCCAAAACACCACAAGTTTTATGAGAACTCGAGTAAAACTGAATGCGGTTTTGTTTTCCATAAATGCAATGCTCACAGAAATCAAAGTCAAGATTACAATCATTCAAACCTTCAACAAGATTTTTATTTTTCAAGGTCCTTAGACCCTTTTCTCCAATGTGGCCAAGTCTCTGGTGCCATAACATAGTATTCTCTGCAGGTAACTTTGCTTCAGACGAAAGAGCACCCTTAGGTACCCAAAAACCATTTCCATCTGCTAAAGGTGAAACCTTCAAATCTTCCAATGAAGTATCCACAAATTTACTTTTTACAGAAGTGCTATTACATTCAACAGTGTATGCTTCAAGCTTATACAAAGTGCCAAACCTGACACCTCTAGAAACTACCATAGCACCCTTAATCATCTTACATCCTACTTCAGAAAAGACTACCTGCACACCTGCATCTATCAGTTTGCTCACAGATAACAGGTTTCGTTTTAATCTAGGGATATGCAGCACACCATTAATCCTTTTTATTCTACCATCAGAAAACCTGATTCTAACTTTACCTCGACCAACAATGTCTAGAGGTGAATCATCACCCAAGTACACCTTACCTCCATTAAATCCTTCATATTCAGAAAACCAATTTCTATTGGAAGTCATATGAAAAGATGCACCTGAGTCAATTACCCAGGCATCATTACCTGCATGAGTCGCCAAAGCCGCAATAAATGCATCGCCATCTTCCTTGTCAGACTCAGAATCAGAATCGAACTTTTTCTTTTTCTTCTTCTTTTCTTCTTTGCAGTCCTTACGGATGTGACCCGGTTTACCGCAATTCCAGCAAATGACTTTGGACTTTCCAGGAGATTTCGATCTCCCTTTGGATTTGGACTTGCCGCGCTTCTCATTCTTCTTGCCTTTCTCCTTAGGTCTTCCATGAATGGTTAGGGCTTCCTTTGAACTGATGGATACCTTCCTTCGCATCTCTTCACTGAGTAGGGCACCCACCACGTCTTCAGATTTCAAAACAACAGAAGTACTACCGATAGCCATAACAAGAGAATCCCACGAATCAGGCAAAGAACAAAGCAAGATCTGACATTTCTCCTCCTCATCCATCTTAACACTGACGGATACTAATTGAGCCACAATCATATTGAATGCTTCTAGGTGGTCTGCAATTCATCCACCCTCTTCCATCTTCAAGGAATACAATTTCTTTCTTAAGAAAATTTGATTTAATAAAGATTTCACTTGATACATCTCACCAAGCTTAGTCCATAGCTTCTTTGCAGAGTTTTCTTCATGGACATTGATTAGAACAGAGTCTGCCAGGCACAGTCTGATCAGACCCTTGGCTTTTCAGTCCATAACATCATACTGAGCTACTGCAGTAGGATCTGAGTGAAAGGAAATTCGCAGCCAACTTTATGACAATTTCCACATAACCCAAAATTCAGATTTTAACCAAATCAACACATAAGATCCATATGCAAAGAATAGACAACATACTCACAAAATGTGACACAAGATATACCCTGGGAAAACCCTCATGAGGGAAAAACCAAGCCTCCAAAAGCATCATCCACCATGTATTACCAGCAATGCGTCCATTACAATACAACTATGGAAAGCCTTCAAAACCCAGCCATAACCAAGCACTCCATGTGATCAAGCATGAATCCACACATCCCATGCCATGCTTCCTTCTTCACAAATGCTAACCTAGCTTCATCTATCAAACAACTACCCTTGTGGTGCTTTTATAGAAACAAGCAACCACAAAACCACTAAGTGGTATTACATCAAAACCATGTGCCCAATACCATGTGACAATAAAATAATATTTTCCTTACCAACCTTTTAATGTTTTCCTTAACTACCCATGACCCACATTTAATATTGGGTACTTTATCACAATTACATTCCCCAATATAAAATAACAATACCAATGTGTCAATACAACTCATCAAGTGGTTACAAGAATATCCAAAAGGATCTCTACATGTTGCATGTCCATCTAGGTGCTCCTAGGTGCAACAATACAATGATATTACAATTTAATTCTTTGTCCACCTCACACAATAATAAAATAATGCAATAATAAACCATTATTATGCAAGGTGTACAACACCATTTCCCAACATTCTCCCACTTGTTGTATACATTGCATAAGGGCCAAGAAGTAATCTGCCACATGAACAAGAGATTGATCTCTCCACGCACATATACCATCATGGAATCCAAGTGCTCCATGTGCTCAACCAAGATACTTGCAACAAGAACAAAGTGACCACCATCTCATACATGAATGCTCCCACCCTCCATCATGCCACTGCCACTGGACATAAAGAGGCCATCCAAAGAGAAAGCCACACAACCTGTCGCAACAAATAATAAGTCCTGCACCAACTGATATCTGAACACAAACACTAATCCAAAGGTATCCAATGCAAGAGTAGCTCTTTTACATAGCTGAAACAACACCCATATCAAGTGCTAACACATCAACTATGCATGCCTCCTAGGCATATAATCAAGTGAATAACATTTCATCAACATATGCAACCTGTAACATGCAACCACAAATCCCAAGTGCAATACCTGCCACGTATGTACACCAAAGAACTCCCACTGCATAGGTAATGTCAATATCAGAAATGAATCCACAAAAACACATCATAGAAGTGTAACCATGTAGTATCAAGAACATCCACATCATATGAGCATCAAAACTGCAAGTACCACTCTCACACCATGTTTCCAACATTCTCCCATGTTCTCCACACCAACAAAAGAAAGAGATAAAGGAACCACCATGTCATCTCCCACATGACATATCATGAATACAAACCAATAAGCATATAGCTCCAAACAACCTCCAACCAATGTAATGTGAATACAAGCATCCAGGAAGATAACCGAAACAAAGAGAGAAACACTGCAAACCAAAACCTGTAGCATGTCCTTCTACAAACACCTCTAAATGAGTCAAGTATGATCTCCTCCATAGAACCCCAAAATGAGAAGCATAACAACACCCAAAACACCATTCAATCCCTTGGACCAAACAAACATATATATCATGTAAACAAAATGGATGTAAGCCTCCCATAACCAAGAAGATCAAACTAAATATCCATTCCCAAACCATAGGAATATGCCCAATAAACCATCTCCAAACTAATATCAATGACTGCCACCATCATAATAAAAACTCAAATGCACAAGGAGATAACCAATGCCATACATCTCTCAAATGAATCCTCCAAAACTAACCATTAATCCATAGCTCAAGATCCATATCTATGAAAGATAGCATAAACATAATGTACCTGAAAGGAACAATGGGCAATACCTCTCAAGTAGAAAACTGCCAAGTAGACCAAGAGTGGGGAATGAGAATGCTTACCAAGTCATCATGACTCATACTAAGAACACTCTCCTCTCAAGTCCATAAAACAGGTGAATGCTCCTTGGACTTCCTGCTGAAACCATAAACCATTCCAACATATGTCTCTAATCACAAAAAGACTACTAGCATCACCAACATCCTCCAAGTATCCATGAGTACCTATATCCAATCAATCCATGCCAAACTCCAAATGCAACATAGCATTACCATGAAGTAATCAAGCAAATGATCATGTACCCAATACAAAGAGAACTATCAAGATCAATGTCAAAAGCTCCAACCGCAGAATCAAGAACATAACATGACAACATGACCTAATCCATCTCAACCAAAGAGATAACATGCTCCATATGAATGTATCAAAAATAACCATATCATGCCAAAACTCTAATCTAGAATCAAGAGTGCACCATGACATAATATCAACCATCCAATCAAGAAAGGACAACATGTCAAATGAAAGCATAAAACCACATCTCAACCAAGGACTCCTTGAGCCCTCAAGATGCAAAACATCCTCAAATATCATGAAGATCACCATCTCCTACTAGTGAACCAGCAAATGTGAAAGACCCTTCTGCAGCAACAGGATCTAAGGCATCCTCCAAACATCTGCACACTAAGAAGATCATCCACCATCCAATGGTGAATACACATCACTGCCACAAGCTCCCACTAAACTGTGGTATCAAGCTCTCCAAAGCATCGTGATAACCATCTCCTAAATGAAGATCATCCATACAACTGAAAAGACAATAACATTGAGTAAACCATGAACTCCATCTCAAGAAGATACAAAACCACCAACAAACAATCAGGATCAAATCCTACACCGCCACATCACCACTGTCAAAAGCTCCCACTAAAAGTGTAATCAAGCTATCCATGACAATATGATTAAACCATCCTCTAACCATGAGAATCAATCAAGAACAACTAACAATCAAAGAACTCAAAGTGCACATCATGAGCTCCCTAAAAGCCAAATAAAACATGATCCTCAAACAAGAAGATAAACTGCCATATCAATCAGGAATCCAAATCAAAAGATCATCAATTAAAGCACCTGCAAATTCAACCATGTCATGCCAATGTCCCTAAACACAAGGAACAACCATGGCATCATGATCATCTCCATGAAAACAAGCATCTAACTCTCAATGTGTCCAACCTGTCAGCATCACATAGTCAACCATGTAGGTCCCCCATCATGACTGTACCTGGTAACAACATCTCTCCTCCTCAACATGATAACAGATCAACAAACCAATGACTAAAACAAGCCACCAAATCTGAATATGCATAAACAATGAAGGATCTATGGGCATAGACAACCCATATCCAGGTCATAGGTGAAATCCTGTAAGTAAAGACAGCTCACAAAACTGCACTTGTAGACCAATCAATGCAACATACATACTCAAACAAAAATTGATATCCATGTCACCACAAGAGTAATCAAGATACAACATGACATCAAATCCAAATCTCCATTATGTAGCATGCCATAAACTCATCATGTCACCATAGTAAAAAAGGAACCCATAATCAACTCAAGTCAAAATATCAGCATATAAATCATTCCAAATCTGCCCCAAACCTGAGTCAAACTGTAGTGCTCTCCAAGAGCTTTCCATCGACTATTCGAAGTCCAAAATATGTCTCCGTATGCTCAAGTTATGACCTCTCAAAGCCATAAAGGTACCTGTCACTTCCAGCTGACATTTCACTGTCCAAACAGCAAAATCTGGAAAAACTAATGATAAAAACATGAAGTTCATTCAACCACCTTTCCAATGACTGTAAGAAGTCCAAAAACTGACATCATATGCCCGAGTTATGCTCAGTTGAAGAAAAACAGCCAATTCAGCTATAAATGCAAGCCTGGACTCCAAAAGTTTTAAAAATGCCCAATATGCCATAAAAATAATTTCATCATTTTTCTCCTATTATGCCAAAAAATCCAATTAAAAATTCCCCCAGGTCGGCCCTTGGCCAAACCCCTTCGAAAAATACATGGCGTATAACACAAATTACATAGCATATAGAAAAAATTACATGGCAAATATATTTTAAAAATATTTCCAAAGTTTTTTTTTTAAAAAAACTTTATCGAATTTCAAAAATCCGAAAAATAAAAATTGGGCGGATTTAATTTTTTTGTTTATTGAAAAAGGTTTTAAAAATTTGAAAGTTGTTTTAACGTGGGTTTAAACCCCACGGGGGTTACCCCTTGCGGGGCCCCCACGGTACCGGCAGGTACAGTGGCCGGTACCACTGCCGGCACCGTCAATGGTACCGACAGTGGTACCGTCATTGGTACCTCTGCCAGTGCTGTCGGCAGACAGTGGGAGGGGGAGTCTGCGGACCCCCCACCACTTAAACAATAAATTTTATTTTTTTTTTTAAATCATTTCAAATTCGCCTTTTCACTTTAATTTTTAATTTTCAAAAAAAAAGGCAATCGACATATATGCAGGAATTTTTAATAAAAAATTATTTTCGATCCGACGCACAGGCGGTACGGTCGTACGGCCGTACCGTCTAAAATTTTTTCGAACCTGGGCCAACTTCACCGAAATAGGGCAAGTTATATATCAAAATTCGTCTCTCAGCCAACCTGAATCCATCCATGAGGTCCATTTTGTGCCACGGGGTCTTCTATGAAATCTCACCCCCAAAACCCTCATTCGAAGCATTTTTCAATGATGCCCTGGATTGACCAAAACTCTTCCAACCCTAAATCTGCAAACAACCCATCACAACAGCAAATCCAAACAACATAGATCTGCAATAACAACCTGCAAAATCATACATCTTGTCTTGTCTTTTCATTCCTTCATGCATTCATGGATTCCACATAGGGTTATAAACACCATTAAAACCATATAGCTCTGATACCACTGAAAGGAAATTCGCAGCCAACTTTATGACAATTTCCACATAACCCAAAATTCAGATTTTAACCAAATCAACACATAAGATCCATATGCAAAGAATAGACAACATACTCACAAAATGTGACACAAGATATACCCTGGGAAAACCCTCATGAGGGAAAAACCCAGCCTCCAAAAGCATCATCCACCATGTATTACTAGTAATGCGTCCATTACAATACAACTATGGAAAGCCTTCAAAACCCAGCCATAACCAAGCACTCCATGTGATCAAGCATGAATCCACACATCCCATGCCATGCTTCCTTCTTCACAAATGCTAACCTGGCTTCATCTATCAAACAACTACCCTTGTGGTGCTTTTATAGAAACAAGCAACCACAAAACCACTAAGTGGTATTACATCAAAACCATGTGCCCAATACCATGTGACAATAAAATAATATTTTCCTTACCAACCTTTTAATGTTTTCCTTAACTACCCATGACCCACATTTAATATTGGGTACTTTATCACAATTACATTCCCCAATATAAAATAACAATACCAATGTGTCAATACAACTCATCAAGTGGTTACAAGAATATCCAAAAGGATCTCTACATGTTGCACGTCCATCTAGGTGCTCCTAGGTGCAACAATACAATGATATTACAATTTAATTCTTTGTCCACCTCACACAATAATAAAATAATGCAATAATAAACCATTATTATGCAAGGTGTACAACACCATTTCCCAACACTGAGGGTCTTTGGACATTCGCATCAACAGCATCCCAAAGATCTTGATCTATTAGCAGATCTTCCATCTTCAGCTTCCACATCTCAAAATTACTTCCATTAAATTTCTCCACTTCTATTCTCCCTGATGAACTCGCCATCTGAATATTCCTGCAACAAGATCAAAAAGTGTCTTCTGCACAAGCTCCCACTCAAATCTGGATTAGTTCAAAAAACCCAACTGCCCACAATTGAAACCAAAGGTGATCAAGCTCTGATACCACTTGTAAGGAAGTTAAGTAGCGGAAACAACTTCCTACACTAACCTTGAGAGGAGGGTAATACAAAACTTTTTCAGATCGTTACAACAGTTATAGAAAATAGAAATAGATATAATAACATTCATACCACAACACAATGATTTACGTGGGGAAAACCCTTTCGGGAGAAAAACCCTACCTTCCAAAAGCAGCTCAATATTTTATTCAGCAATCAAAAATAGATTACAACATACTTGCAGAGCAAGCTCTTCATAGGAGTACCACTAATCAGAGATTCAGAGGCAACTCAATAGCCATAGGACTCTTACACCCAACCTCTATCTCACACACCTCATAAATAGGAGATACAATACAAGAAACCATCAAATGGTATTACAAAACCATGGGCTAAAACCACCCAATAAGGTGTAGCCGACCTTATCTCCCTTCTAGATGCCCTATGACATGTTAAAGCACACATCAACACGTGTCGCTCCCTTTTACAACTCATTTATGTATTCGATACAAATTAGTTTTTCCTATTTCAGAAATACAAACTTCCGGAGGCCATAACTTGAGAACCGGGTGTCTGATTGACGAACTGTTTGAAGCGTCGGAAAGCTCGCGAAGTGCTCTATCACTCGTAATCAGCTTTGCCGGTTACGGCCACTTTTCAGGGTGTTTCGGAGCCTCTAAAGTCCCCAAAATTAAGTTTAAATATTTTATTGCACCCCTCCAAGATGAAAACTTTAATATCTTCAAAACTAGCTGTGACCTTGCGACGAAACTTTACCGGAATGCTTATCTAGCCAACCAGAAGCTTCAGGGAGAGTTTCGCACTATTTCATGCTCAAATGAAAACTTACTATAAATAGTAACCTCACATAAATGCAAGGTTGAGACACCATTTTTCCCAACATGAATCAGTGGTTCTCAAAACTTTTCCTTTTAGCTATCCTTTGTCAGCAACACCGGTTTGTAAATCAAGAATAGTGCAGGCTTACTAGTTACTAAAGAGACTAACTCAAATACACACACACACACACACAAGGAGACATCACATAACACTAGCATATACGAGGAAAACCCAAGATGGGAAAAATCTCGATGATCAATGTTGCTGGAGACTACTGCTCCAATCCAAGCTCATAGTAAAACACAGTTACAAAGCTTAGGACACAAACCCAAGGAGCACCAACCCTTGACTTTAGGGCATGAACCCAAGGAGCTACAACCCCTGCACAAAGCTACAACTCAGTGTTCACAATATGAACTTCAAATACATAAGTAGTTATCTTGTTACAAGTAGTCTTGTAGCCTTATCAAATGTATTACTCTGTTGGTGAAGTATCTTCTCTCCTTTACCGACTCACTCTTCTTCCTTCTTTATACCTGTTGCTTCTCTACTGGATCTACAACTCACTTTCAGCACATCACTGGTGTCACACTCTGTCGGTGTAAAAACTACTAATTCTTCTCTCCAACCAGTTGAAGGCTTTAATAGGGTTCACTCTCCCTCTCTTCTTAGATGCTCATTAAGCACTCGGCTGATCTTGTTCTTACTTGTAGAAGTCTTCCACTTTGCAACAATATAATATTCACCTTTTCAACAGCACAAACAATCTCTTAGGCCTTTTTACTTATAGCCCAGATTTCCCACCAAAAGCTAATTCAAGGTTCAGGTGGTTAGGGTTTGCTCACCATCCTTGAGGAAAACCAAATCCAATCAGATCTTGTACGATCTGATCTTTCTAACATCTGAATGCACATCTTCGCCATAGTCACATCTCCTCGATCACGTCTTTCATTCCTAACAATTTTCTTTTTACCTTCACAGGAAATCCTTCGATTAGTCACAAAATATTTGTCGGGTTGTTTCCTCCATCGCCTCGATCTTCTCAATATCTCTTAGCTAGCTCATAGTCATCTTCTAGAGCTCAAGCCTCAAACCCTTGGAATTGCTCTGCAACAAGTCCATGATTTGTGGGGTCTTTCATTAAATTTGACCAACCCTGCAACAACCCTGTCATTGTACATTCTATCTTTATCCAAGCACGGGTTTGCCATGTTGACTCCATGTTGACTATCTACCAGCTTGGCACTTCAAGTCAGTCCAAGTAGGATTACCGACCAACCACCCTACCGGTTCCTTACTTCGACCAATTTTCTAACCCTTCCGATCTCAACCATTCTATAGGTTACGTTGTCATGTCTTCTCTTGACTTGAACAGTCAGTGGACACACTCAAACTGGTCTCTAGACTAGTCTTCATCTACACCTTGCTTTATATATTCAGTAGACTTACATACTGGTTACCACTATTGATGACACCATGTCATCATTCTTTCTCAAGGCTCCATCTTCTTTCATTCATGTCAGATTCCTCTATTTGCATCTACTCAACTTTGCCTTTTCCTTGATTAGCTTTGACCATATCACAACTGGTTTGCCAAGATGACAAACACTTCACATTTCCTCACTCTTATCTTTCCAAACTATGATGCATTTAGTGCATAATAGGAGATAAGATCCACTTTCTAAATGAGATAACACTTTGTCTTCTACATCCTGTAATGTTCTTCATGTGATATGATGTGAGCATATTTACTGTCAATCAATGCTTCACATGATGACTGCTTCTTCATCCAGTGGGATTCTTGTTGTTATGCAACCTCTTAGCATACTGGTTCATTCTTCTCTTCCAGTGTTGATGTGATTCAAATAACTCTCTACCTCTTCATCACAAACAACTACTCAAACACCTTTCTATCTCATCACACAAGTCAAGTGCTAACTTGTGTACTAATGTCTTTTGTGAGCATCTTCTTAACCTTTACTGGTGTTTAGCAACACAATGTGATATCCAAGCTATCACATTATTGTACTCCTTCGTATCAGTGTTGCACATACATCTCATCTACCAGTGGTCATCTCATACCGATTGACATCAATGACAACACAATACCAACAATTTGATCTTTGGTATTTTGAGGTAAGAGAATCTGGTAATCCTGAGAAGAGAGTGGCATGGTGGGGGAGTAAGTGCTACCAAAATCTCTAGATGTTTTCTTGTTTGAGGTATTTCTATGTTGCGGGGGGGCCATTAAATGGTTTCTCTTTCCAGCCTAGGTTGTGCATGTTTTCAAGTGTCTTCAATTTGTGCTATACCATTGGAAACCTTTTGGACATATACAACATTTTTAACAAAACACCTTCAAACATTGTGTCTTAATTCTTTGTTGTGGATTCTTTCCACAAGGCATTCACCATCAAGATTTGGTTACATTCAACTATTACACTTTTGGATAGATTAAGAAAATTTTATTAGAACCACATTTGTGATAGTTAAAGTGCATCTATGTCAAGAAACTGTGTCTGCGTAGAGAAGAAACACGTCTACGTAGAGAAAAAACATGTCTGTGTATCAAAGAGTGAACATTCTTAGAAACAACAGAAATCATGTTTGACATATTAAACTGCATTTGGGTTGTCTAAAGTTACATATGTGCAGAAGATAATTATCATTCGTAAGGAAAACCGCATCTACGCAAAGTAGTACCACGTCTATGTTTCAAAGAAGAAAATTTTGCAAAAGTTGTCAAGGAAAGCATGCTTAGGTTTTGAGATCAAAAGAGCTTCCAAGGAAGCTTCCTTTAGGGCTTGATCTTTATTTAATCAATCATTAACCTTGTCTCCCATTTTCGTTTGCAAAAACACATCTTTCAAGATAGAGTCAAAAGGTTGCTTTGTGGTCCTCATCATATCTTGTAAACATACTAAAACATATCACAAAGTGGTTCCTACATCAGATATATCATCTTAGGGTCCTATTTGGTCCTCTTAGTCAAGGTCAACTTACCTCATCAAGAGATCTATCATCTCTTTGGAAGTCACACCTTACTTTATATCACACATATCTTGGACTTACATTTTTGGACATTGCAAGACAACCCTAGATTAATTCCATCTCATATCCTTCTTGGTCTTCCATATTCTTTACATCTTCTTCCATCTCTCATTTCTGGTGAAGGTTTAGTCCATGGTTGAAACCTATTCCCAAAGGTATAGAAGAGAAGCCAAGGAAGCTCTAAGATCTCTCAACGTGAGTATCTACAAGTTTGATGGAGATGAATTTTACAACCCATTTAAGAGTCGCAGTAATATACCAGACAATGATATTGAGATCAAATATGAAAATGAGAACAAAAACGATAATGACAATGCATCTATCACTTCTGTAGATATTGAAGAAACTATCATAAATCCAAGGTTCAATAGATTGGCTGAGGAAATAATGAGAAGAGATAAATAGTACTTCTTTTAAGTCATGGAACCAAGTGTAATGAAGCTACCTCATGATTTTGATACGTCACAAATTCTAGAGGAGGAACCTAATCAAATGATTCAAACAAATACAAATCCTAGATGACATAATGGTGGTAATAGGAGAGAAGGTTTCATTCCTAAGTCACCCTCCTCCTTATTTCAAAAACCTGAAGTTACCAACACCCATAATCACACCAACTTTGATAGGAACTCTCATGAACAACCCCAAAGTTGTCCTTTTCTAGGGAGAAGAATGCTAATACACATGCTCATGCTCATGATAACATGGAAGATCATACCAATACATACAATTACACTCAAGGGAACATTCAATATCATGACACAAGGAGATCATGTGTCATATTTGGAGGAAATATCCAAGATCATTCTTATGATACTTCCTATCCTCATGGTCATGACATGTATAATTGACCTAGACCTAGTGCTCCTCATTACAATACCATACCAAGTGATCCATAAGCTAGCTACAACTATGTTCCTCCTCCATATCGACACATCTATGACCAGTATCATCCATATATGCATTATATCCCTCCTCTTCTACCGGTGGATTAGGCATGGGACTAACTCAATGGGAAAAGACACCACCTAAGAATGACTTGCAACAACAAATCAAGATTTTTAAAAATAAATGGCAGACATGAATACACCAAAGAAAGATTATACAATGAAAGACATATGTCCTTATCCATTTGATAGAAGTATTCCAATGCTTCCATTTCCTCCACATTTCGTGACACCAAAATTTGATAAGTATCTAGGCAAGGGAGACCCTAAGGCACACATAAGACAATTTTTTATAGCATGTATTGAGGTAGAAAATGAGGAAACATACTTGATGAGATTCTTCCCACAAAGTTTAGGTGGACAAGCTATGGAACGGTTCTTCCAACTTCCAGCTAGAATCAAGTCATGGAGTGATTTAGTAGAAGCTTCTGTACAACACTTCTCATACAATATTGAAACAGATGTGTCAGTGACTACTTTGTGCAATACCAAACATAAAAATGGAGAGTCATTTGCTTCATTCTTATAGTGATGGAGAGTCTTTCTAGTCAAAGCTCTTGTGATATCCCACAAAAACAAATGGTGGAAATGTTTACTCAAAATCTCAACAAAGATATTGGATACGAATTGAGAAAAGATTGCTTGTCCACTTTTAGGGAATTCATTGAAAAGGGATTGGCAATATAGAGAAAGTACTTATCGAACAAGGCACCATTAAGATATTCAAAGATAACAAAGATGAATCAAATGGGAAAGATAAAACATGCTTTTGGAACAAGAACAAAAACACAATCAATGATGGGGTAGTAGATGCAAATATGGTGAAACCAAAGATGACTTTCCCTGGTGCAAGTTCATCTAGTTTGAATAATCATGTGAATGCTCAAAGACCATCAAATCCTTAAAGAAAATACACTCCATTAGGAGATCCAATTGAGACAGCATTTAAGAAATTGGTTGCAAACAAGCTTATAACAATACCTGACAATCCACCATATGAACCAAAAGTGAAACCCACATGGTGGAATGATGATGAGTATTCTAAGTACCACAAGAACAAGGGACATACAATTTGTAATTGTCATAGATTGAAGAACATTATACAAGATCTTATTGACAAGTATGACATAGAATTTGATGGTCAAGGTTATATTGCCTCCCACCCTTTCCAATTAATCCACCCATCCCCCCCTCTGGTTAAGTCCGTAACTTGAATGATATTGACGGTGAGGGTGGGTGGGAACTATAGTGGAGGTAGATGTCATTGTTATTGTGGGGGGGAACTATTATTGTTCTCCGTGTGTGGGGTTGGAACTATAATTCCCTACCCACCCATGGGCCCACCCCTTCAGCAATGAGGAACATGTAATGCTTAAGGATCCATTACCTAAACATGATAAAGGAAAAGCCAAAGAAGATAATCAAGTTGATTATGCTAAGAGGTCCTATGATTATGATTCTACCATTAACCACATTTCAATGGAAAATCATGTTTCTACCATTACTATAAAGGACAAAGCTCCTGAAGGTTCTACCCAAAGGAGTAAAGTTGTTTTGAAAGGCATTGGACCATCCTCTTCACCATCTAATGATGAAACCTCTGAATGTAATGTCATGACCCATCGAGGTAAAGTAAATTTTCAAGGTGTTTCACCCAAGACCACAACTTCATCATCTTTGAAGAATGAGTATGACCTTGAAGATCAGTTAGAGAAGACATTCACCCTCATTTCCATCCTTGAGCTTTTGCATATATCCACTTCACATAAGGCTATTCATGACAAAGCATTGAGAGAAACCTTTGTACCCACTAATCTGAAACATGGACTAGTTTCAAGCCATGGTGGGGTATCTTTCCACTCCACATTGCCTTACATTCACAAAAGTCGATGATGTATCCAAATGCCAACCACACAATGAACCTCTCCACATTGAAGCTTTTATCCATAAAAGCCGCATCAAATGAGTCTTCATAGATGGAGGAGCAGGTTTGAACATTTGCACATTGAATACTATTAAACAATTAGGATTGTTATTATCAAGATGCAATAACTACTAAAAGGGGGGTGAAACAGTAGTTAAATAATTCTGCAAATACTTCAAAAAATAGTACCGATAACTACTCAATCAATCTGGTTAGCAAATTTACAAAACCATTCATTTAAGTGTTCATAAATATGCAACTGAAGTAAAGAAATCAAATTCACACATCAATAATGCATAATCACATGAACATAGAGATTTTTCACATGGAAACCCAAATGGGAAAAACAATGGTGGGAATTAGCACCCACAAAATATTTGCACTCTTTCAAAATGTGCTCGATTAAAGGCCTAGCTCGATTAGGAGATTTACAATATGCCCGGTTAAGAGCATAACCTGCTAGGAGTCACCTGGTTAAGGGATTTTACCTTAGCCCTATTAGGAGCTCTACCCTATTAGGAGTAACCTTGCTAGAGGATTTTAAACTCAAGTTAATGAGCCACCCAGTGAAGGGATTTACAAACAAGACCTGTTAGGATCTACCCGGTTAAGGGACTTCAAACTGTTGTAACTGTTAGGGAACAATAGGGCAAATGATCTAATCATAACACTTCCTTGCTTGCTAGTACAAATCCTTTTCATCTCAATCTTTGCTACACACATGCATACACTTAAATCTAGTTCGAAACACTCTTCTTCTCAAACCACCAATGCAAAATCTCTTCTCTAACTCAACCTAAATACACTTTTCAACTAGGTCGGTTATATAACCCTAACTATATTCAAAATACAATGAATTTACATTAAGCTCGGCAAAAAAATCTGCCAAAATACATTACAGATCATTACAAGAAAGACAATTTTCACCATTGAATGATCACTGCAGATCGATTTGATAAGCAATCAAACCCTTATCACATTCTACTAAGCACTTTGTTGTTTCCCAAGAAATTTGATCCTTATACACACTTAAACTCCACCTTTTCATTACACACAGTTTCTGACATGCCATCAATAGGTTATGAACATGATAAGATCCACCGCCAAACCTTAAAACATTATCAGTTAAAGATATGTTATTGGTATACATTCTTCTTTACAAAGTTTATGACATTCAATCATAATTCACTCAATACACTGAATTTGCTGATGCGGTTCCAACCACAAACTCATGCCAATGTCATAAACATATGTTCCAAACTATAACACCTAACTCGTCACCTATCATCCATACCGATATCTTGATCATCACTCTGTACCTGTTTACTGGTTTGCAACAACTTAGAACTTTTTCTTTCTAACACATTCCTCTATCGGTTAGGCTTTATTGGTAGGCCTAGATGACTTAGATGAATCAATAAACATGGTTGTCATCAATAAAAACATAAATAAATTCATCAAACAACTTACAACTATATCATCATGATCTAACCAACAATCTGCATCAACTTTACCGATCATCTTCTTATCTCATCATCATCTCCATATGCCAACAATATGCCAATAGGGATACTCTGAACAAACTGTTAACTCAAGGAATAAGATCACCATTAAAGCATATAATGGTGGTGAACACTCATCCAAGGGAACAGTCACCTAACCTCTAAGAGTTGGGCCAGTCATGAAGGATGTGGTTTGTTAAGTCCTTGATCTAGATCTTACATACAATATACTCTTGGGACATCGATGGATATATGAAATGAGAGCAGTACCATCAACATATCATCAATGTATCAAATTTACTCACAATGGAGTTCAAGTTACAGTAATGCCAAATCCATTCATATATTGCAATAACCTATGATCAAGATTAGAGATAATAATTCCAATTAATAGAGAAGCAAATCCATCCTCAGCATATATAGACCCAAAATCATTAAAAGCTTCTACATCAAAACAAGGAGAACTTAAAGGAATATACATGGATAATGGCATGGGAGAGTATACTTTGAATCAAACTATGTATTAAGATAAATAATGGGTTCTCCTAAAGATTATGGATGACAACATCCTTCTAAAAAAGTGCCCACTATCACTATAAAATGGGATCCCACCATATTCAAAAAATGGAGTGAGATGGAAGAAGAAGATCTTTACAAAATGCTTTATAAAGAACTTGAAGAGGAATCTACACAAGATCACATCAAAATACCATGTCAAAATTATGGCAAGGGCTTTAAGTCCTTACAAAAAGTTGGATATGATGGTAAAGGCCCTCTTGGGTTACAAAAGAAGGGAATTATTGAACCATTACAACCAGAGTTGACATTCAACTATCAACACTCCAAAGGAATTGGTTTCATACCATTCAAATTAGGTTCTCATAATTCTAAAGAAGCATTACATATCATAGATTCTATCTCCACTAATAACCAACAATGAGAGAAAAACTATTCCGTAGACTCTAATGAATGGGAATGCGGTTTAGATAAATCATCCCATGATTATGAGCTCATTGAAACATTTAGAGAACCGGATGAACCCTCAGAAGAAGAGAATTTTAGAGAATGATTCAGAGTTGATCAAACAAATCTATTAGAGCCTACATCTCAAAAAAATAAAGATAGTGGAGAACCGTGGACAAAAACATTTTAGGAACCCAAGCCCTCAACGTCTCAAGGTTCTAGGTCAAAACTACGAAGAGTGGAGACTTTTGTTGCTGAGCTCTAGTGATGTTGATTTGGATTCATTTATAATCGAGGTTTATGATGAGAGTTCTAGCGATGACCCTAATGAGTGCATAGAAATACCTAAAGACCCTTGTGTATTTACTCTTACTCCCATTGACTTTGAAAACAATGATAGCCTTAACCTCGTACATCCCTATCTCATTTATTGGGACCAATAAGGGTTTCCATAACTAGACACATTCCAAGATAACGAGGCCTTTACTGACTACCTTGGCATAAGAAATGATCTTCCTCTTGCAAACCATAAAGTAGGATACATCATAGAAATTGATAAGGTGAGATATCTTAGCAAGTATGCCAAACCTTCTAGTCACAAAAGTATAAAAATAAAAACAAATCATGGGTCCTATGGTGAAAACCACATTGTGGCACTATTAGACCCTAAAAAAGTAAAAATAAAGGATGTATCTGAAGGTGAAAACCTCTTCGAGGTGCCTGAGGATGGAAGGTTTGACACTCTCCCCATGAAATCATATGAAGATAAATCCTCAATGTTTGTGCAGGAAACTATCAAGACAGATATTTGCATAGAAGAAGTTCCACACAACATCTTCATAGCATAGTCTTTGATAGAAAAAGAAAGACTAAAGTTCATAAGTTTCTTCACATAATGACAAATCAACTTGGCATGGTCATATGCTAATATGCTTGGATTGAATCTTGATCTAGTAATGCATCATTTGATAGTTACTCAGGAGCTAAACCTGTAAAATAGAAATTGAGAAAGATGCATCTGTAGGTGGCAATGTTACTCAAAGTAGAGCTAGAGAAATTATTGGATGCTGGATTCCTTAGGCTGATTGATTGTACCCCGAGTGCATTTCTAACCTGGTACATATCAACAAACTAGATCATAGTATCAAAATATGTATTGATTTCAGAGACATCAATAAGGTTTGTCCTAAAGATGATTTTCCACTAATAAACATCGATTTGATAGTGGATCTTACAGCTAGTCAGGCAATGTTATCATTGATGGATGGATTCTAGGGTATAACCAAATCAAAATTGAACCTAAAAACCAACATAAAACAACATTCAATTGTCCTTTGGGTACCTTTTGTTGGAATGGTATGCCCTTCGGATTAAAGAATGTGGGTTCTACATGCATATCAAAGAGCAATGACAACCATTATTTATGATCTCATGCATGTCACTATGAAAGATCATGTTGATGATCTCCTAGGAAAGTCAATAACAAGAGAAACACACCTCAATATCCTATATGTGGGTTTTGAAAGTTTGGGAGATACAAACTTAGATTAAATCCCAAGAAGTGTGTCTTTGGGGTGACCTCCTGAAAACTCCTTAGATACATTGTCTCACAAAGGAGAATTTAAGCAAATCCAACAAAAGTCAAGGCTATATTAGAGATGTCACCACCAAAGAATATTAGTCAAATTCATTCTCTACAAGGAAGAATCCAATCAATATGCAAATTCATTGCACAACCTACAAATAAATGTCATCCTTTTCAGCATCTTCTTCATAAGAATATCAAGTTCAAATGGGATGATAAGTTTCAACAAGATTTTCATATTCTCAAAGATTATCTTTGGAATCCACCAGTGTTAATGCCACCTATTCAAGGAAAACCCCTATTACTTTACATATCAGCTACAAAAACAACACTGGGGACACTCTTGGTGGAACAGGACAATTAAGGCAAAGAAAGAGTGGTATACTATATCAGTTGCACATTGGTTGGTTATGAGCTTAATTACACTCTAATTGAGCATGCATGTCTTGCTGTAGTTTGTGCCTCGCATAAATTAAGTCATTACATGCTAAATCATAAAACAAAGATTTTCCCAAGGATTGATCAACTCAAAAACCTTCTGAATAAGGTGACACTCATGGGAAGGTTAGATAAATAGGTTATGATCCTGAGTGAGTTTGACATTGAATATGTGGCTAGAAAAGAAATTAAAGGACAATCTATTGTAGATCAGCTAGCAAATGCACCTATGATTGATAACACTCCCATTATCTTTGAATTCTTGGATGAATCCATTCTTACAGTGACAAATTCAAAGCCATGGCAATTGCATTTTGATGGTTCATACATGTATTATGGTATAGATGCTTGTTTCCTCTTCATCACACCTCAAGGGGACTCCATTCCTAAGTCATATCAATTATCATTGCCTTGTACAAACAACATAATATGAAGCATTAACAATAGGACTATGAATTGCAGTTCACTGGAAGATTCAAGAAATTCATGTTTTTTGGGACTCTCAACTCATAATTTGTCAAAAAAATGATGATTATCAGACTAAAGATGAAATTCAATGCCATACAAGAAAATGGTGGATAATTTTAAGAAATATTTCAAAAAAATAATCTTTGAACATATTCCAAGTGATAATAATCAAGTTGAAGATGCCATGTCTACCATTGTTTCATTAATTGACATGCCTATGAATGAGACCCACTATGATTTCTTGGTGGATGATATTTTGGCTCCCTCATATGAGATCACTTCTACAGAAATAATGTATTGTTTGTCTCAATTCTCCTTGGTATGGTTCCATTTTCAATTACCTTTGTGACAATATCCTTCCACCTGACCTTTCTAACAATCAATGTCGTACCTTCATTTGTTAATCCTCCCGACATGTCATTTGACCCGATACCTTTTTTCATTGGGGTCTAGATAGTACTCTCCTTAGATGTTTAGAAAGTGATGAAGGTCAAATTACATTATGTGAAGTTTGAAAAGGTATATGTAGTGCTCCCTCTAGTGGTCCAACCTTAGCCAAGAAATTGATGAGGATTGGATAACTGGCCTACTATGGAAAAAGACTCATATCTATTTGTTAGAAAGTGTAAGCAATGTCAGATTCATGGAGTCCTTATTCATGCACTAGCACAGGAACTTTAGTTGATGGCCACTCCATGGCCCTTTTGTTAGTGGGGAGTCAACCTCATAAGTAAGATTCACCCTCCTTCTTCCAATAGCCACAAATTTATTATCACATCCACAAAATATTTTACAAAATGGATTGAAGTTGTCCCTCTCACCCATGTCACCAGAAAGCAAATTGCAACTTTTATTCTTAATTATATCATTATCCAATACAGTGTTCCCATTTCCATTATCATAGACAATGAGTGTCCATTCAATAATTAGGATGTTCATGAGCTTTGTGATCATTTCCATATCCATCATCACTTTTCCACCCCATATTACCCCCAAGGTAATGGTCAAGTTGAGGCGTCTAACAAAACTATCCTCAAAATCCTCAAAAAGATAGTCAATGGTACTAGCCATAACTGGCATATCCAACTCAACCTTGAACTTTGGGCCTATCAGACAAGTGTTTGCATACCTACTAGATCTACCTCTTATTCACTTGGCTATGGTGCCAAATCTATCTTGCCTATTGAGTTCAATTTACCATCCCTACAAGTCTCTTTGCGTAATCTAATTGTAAAGTGGAAATTTGGATCCTAGTGACTCACCACCTAGGAGAGAGAAATGAAGCCACTAGGATGATTTTCACTTGGGAGGAACTTTACATTCAAAATAGGGCCTTGAATCCACTAGATCCAAATCCGAGGGCAACAAGGATGTGAATTTTGAGTGGATTGCAAGTGGTTGAGGTGTGATTTATCCTCTTTTGTAAATAAGAAAGTTCACTTGTTGACTATGTGGAAAAGAGAGAAGAAATGATTGAAATGAGGAGCTATTAGTTCAGGATCACGTTGCAACTTTAGATCTGATCTAATTAGACTAATGCGGATCTGCCCTACAAATTTGGAGAAATGCCATAAGGATCATGGTAGGAATGTACATGGTCCTCCACAAAATCCGCGAAATGAAAAGGGTTCTTCTATCTCTGCAAATGAAGCCCAAACCTATAATTACAACTGTGTACCCGCAACCTACATATAGAAAAGAGAGGGAAGATGGTTGTGGATAGGGGTTTTCCTTAGTCAAATCCCAATTGAGGAATTAACCTTGAAAGAAATTAATTGCAAATGCTTGAATGTAAACATTGGAAATGTATACCTTATAGATCTGCAACTTGTTGATGATGATTGCTTTGCTTCTTGAATGTAACCACAAATATTGTATGGAATAGCATGTAACATGAGAAAACCCTAACATGCATGCATTCTTTCAAATGAATTGTTGTGATGTTGCTCCAATGGCTAATTGAAGAAGACTTGAATGCTTGAATGCTTGATAATGACCTTGAAATCTTGTATCTTCTCCTTATGCACCTTATCTGTACATCTATTGTCCATCCATTCTCTTTGAATGAGGGTATTGAATTCATTTTTATACATGACTCAAGGATTAAATTTCAACTACCAAAGGCTGACAAAGAGTAATTGCAAACCTCAAAGATAAATTGTGCATAGGAGATCAGGTAGACCTGAGATAGGGCCACCCTAAGAGGTGGGGACATGGGCACCATACCCCTATCCTAAGAGGAAATGTGTGCCATGTACTTGTCCTAGGGGGGATAGGGGCACCACACCCTTGTCTTGCCCTATTTTGGGGCCTGAACAGGGTCTAGAGCAAACATAGGACATGAAGGAGAAAGATTGATGGGTTGAAAATGGAGAAATAGGTCTTAGTTAAGGAAGGAGATGTCATCGCCAAGGTGAGGACCCCAAATATGGTTAAAATTGCAGGGGTCACAATTTATGACACCTCATTTAGCCCCCACTTTAGCGGGAGTATGGCATATGGCTTATGCCACTACTACTAGTACAATAGAAGAAAGAGAGAGATGAAGATGAAAGATGCGAAGTAATACCACAAGGAGTATAAAACACCTCTAATATTAAGGAGCAAAAAGCTCCCAATCTTAGGGTCTCAACTCACGCCAACATATGCAAGAGAACACAAAACAAAAAGGCATAAGACACACAAAACAAAGGCAAAGCACAAAAAGACACATGAAAAGAACACAACAAAAGATGACAAACCAACTAGCCAAAGAGATCTCGATCTCAGATGTCTCAACAACTAATCAAGACACAAAGACCAATGCCATCACATAAAAATGAGTGATCACATAAAAGAGAAAATATGACATCATCCATGAACTATCAATAGTAAAATAATGAGTTCATGAGAGGAAGAAAAGAGACCATGAGAAGAAAGGAGAAGAAGAAAGAAACCATGGACATCTCGCCCCTAAAACTAGGTGATCCATGGAGAGAAGGACATGGAAAATCTCACCCCTAGAGCCTATCTAGGTGATCCATGTAAAGAGAGAGAGTGAGAACATTGTTAGTTCCACTCAACCTCATGCATGTGTGTACAAG
Organism: Cryptomeria japonica; assembly: GCF_030272615.1. Taxonomy (NCBI): domain Eukaryota; kingdom Viridiplantae; phylum Streptophyta; class Pinopsida; order Cupressales; family Cupressaceae; genus Cryptomeria; species Cryptomeria japonica. The sequence continues at coordinate 23,132,715 of NC_081407.1, forward strand.
TGAGGTATGAAGAACCTCATAGGAGTCTATGCCTAAGTACGCTACAACCTGTATATAATCTATAGTATAAGTGTTATGTCAGGTGTGATATCTCTCTCTAAGAGTCTATACTTTAGTTCCAAGAATAATCACCCCACATAAAACAAAAGTGCCATCATCGCGCTCTAAGAGACCATGCTCAAGTTCTGAGAATGACCCACTATACAAGAGAAAAGTGACAACATCTTTACCTAAGAGGTTTCCCTCTAGTTCCAAGAATGATACAAAAAACAAGAAAAGACAAAGTGAAGACATCTAACTCTAAGAGACCATAATCTAGTTTCGAGAATGACCCACTATACAAAAACTGACGACATATTTCTCTAAGAGGTTTCCCTTTGGTTCCAAGAATGACCCACTATTCAGTGCCTGAGAGAAGTATGGTTGGTGTTGATATCTTAAGGAAAGAATAACAAGGATACCTACCTTCATCACAAAGAAGATATCCGCTATGAAACGATGTCATAAATCTAAGAAAGATAGGGAATACTCTTCAAGAAAGGATAAGATAGTTGAAAAGAGATATCTTCCTATAAGTGTAAAGGTGATCCTTGGAGGAGAAGAGATATTTTCTCAAAAGACATCTACCCCCAAGAAGAGTTGTCTTAGACAAATATAACATATTTTAGAACAAGAATGCAATCCTTCCTCCTATTTCTAGGTGAAAGGGATTCTTGATGAGGGATATCTTGCTTTTAGCCCCTAGAGGGATGGTTGGATTTATCATAGATGTACATTACCAAGTGTAAAAAGAGGTCGTAGTCAAGGAATAACACTTCTTGTATAAGAGAGAATCCTTAATCCAATAACCAACAATTCTTCACAAGGAATGATATCAAGTAATAGAACTGTAAAGCGGAAAAATCGAACCCTAGTTGTTCTCCCCTCCCCAATCTCCAAGGAGAGAGAAGGGAGAGTCACTAGGGTTGATGGTTTTCACTTAGGAGGGAATTTACATTCAAAAGAGGGGTTGAAACCCACAAGATCCAATCCCACACAATGCAAGATTGGATTCTAAATGAGTTTCAAGGGTTGTGACATCAAGGATACCCTCTTTTGTAAAGAATGTAGATAGAAAGATTGAACTAGGAATGCATGTAAAGTAGGAAAGATTCGCTTATAAATAGAGATAGGGATATGGGATGAAGCTGTAGACCTAGAATTAGCAGTAAAATGTCTCGAGACGGTGCTGTTCTACAAATTTTAGCGAAATTTGATGGGACGATGGCACCCAGCGTGCACACGGTCCTCCGAAAAATCAGCGAAATGAAGGCGGATCTGTTTGTCTCTACACAAGGATTCCAGATCTTCAATTACAACCATGTACCTGTAACCTACACATAGAAAAGAGAGGATGATTGGGGGGTTAGGAATGAGGGGTTTGCCTTTAGGTCAAACCCCAGTTTTGGAATTAACCAATAAGTGAGAATGCTGTAAATGTAAATGTTTGTAATGTAAACAAGTACTGATACCTTGTTGTAAGAATGTTCGTATTCTTACATGCAAAGGTGTAATGTATGTAGTATGTTGTATGTTGTAAGTGATCTCCTCTTCAATGGTTGAATCCTTGTCTTGAATGCAACACTTAGCCTTGAATGGAGACTTAGAATGCTCAATTGCTTGAAGGAATGCTTAAATGCTTGAATGTTTGAATGTTTGAATATTGCTTTCGCCTCTTGTTGTTGCTTATTTCCTTCCTCTCTCCTTTTTTACCTCCCTCAAATGGGAGGGGAAATGTAGTTTATATACTTGTCAATTAGGGCTGATAGATTGATTTTCCCAACCTTAGGCCGACCAGGAAACATTTTTCCCAAATTGGAAACTTAAAGACCCGATGCCCAAAAGAGACCGGGCCCAAAATAGGGCCAGGGACTAGGGCGCTAGGCGCCATGGTCCTAGGGGACCAGGGCGCTGGGTGCCCTAGTCTTGAAGGACCACGGCGCTGGGCGCCATGGTCCCACCTCCCGGGACAGCAGGGTGCAAGGAGGGATCAGGCCAAGGTGCAGAAAAATGCAGTTTTTTGATGTCGTAAATAGGTTTTAGGGTCTCCATTCAGGTTCAACATTGCGCCGCCATCATGAAGACCCAAATGCAGTCGAAATTGTAAGTGTTACAATTTTAGGATGCTACATTTAGTCCCCACTTTAGCGGGAGTATAAGCGTACGCTCATACTTCCGGTAAAGTACAAGGAAACAACATTGAAAAACTTTCACCACGTCAAGGAGGCAAGATACACCAAGCCCCCAGTGGACTAAGGATCTTACAACTTCAATTGACAAAGTAAAAGGGAAGATCATGAGGGAGAACCATGACTGTCAGTAGTAAGGCTCCCTCACTATGAGTCATGCAAGAAAGATATCAAAAATTTTCAAGGCAAAGCTAAATTTGTCAAGAAATTTTCAAGTATCTTGAAAAGATATGGACGGGATGTATGCCCCCCTACGTTAAAGCGATCGCACACGCCTCACCAGGGGTGATTTCTTTAAGGTAGTGATACATATAAGAAATGAGAAAGGAGCACATTATCACAAGGATTTAGCCCCCAAGTGTGAGATAAGCCCACGGATAATAGACACAAAACACAAAGCACAAGGTGACTTCGCTTTCCTCGGGGTCAGTATGCTGTATGATAATTCATGTATATCATATGTATGTATGCATAATTGTTCTTCATTCCCCAATCAAGGAAGGTCACCTAGAAGAAGGGAACACATGTGTCTTTTGAGTCAACATGAGAGAGACCAAAAGAGATCTCAATGTTTTGCATCGTCCTCAAGTAGACAACACTAAGGACAAAAAATAGAAGAATGAGAATAACACATAGAAGAAGTGACAAAAGAGAGGAGGAGAGAGTCTGCTATGCTAATGAACTAGTCTAGCACATCATCTACCCCCCGATCTTGCTGATCAATATTTTGGGAAGGCAGGAAACATGCTAGAGGAGGAACATCCAACATAGAAGATGGAGCTATCACAAGATCCAAACAAGGGCTATGTTCATATCCCAAGCCAAGGTGTTCTTGTCTAGGAGCTAGGATAAGTGCTTTAGAAAATTCGTTAGATAGATGGTTATCAACATCAACATATTCATATTCACTATCAGAATGAATAGGAGTAACATTTTCATCATGAATAACATTTTCATCTATATCATCATCAAGATTTATAAAAATAGGATCTTTAACTTGCATAGGATCAAGACCATCATGCATCTTATGTTCAGGAGATTTCGGCTCAATCATCGGCTGAGGAGAAAATGGAATAATATTGGCTAAAGGTGTTTTTGGGGATTGCAAAGTTTGAGAAGCAGCTGCCTGAGCTCTAAGATGACGCTTCCGTCGGCATTCTCGTGGAGAATGATTTCATCTAGTCTTAGTAGGAAGTTGCAAAGATTGAGGAGGAGGAATGTTCTCATCCTTATCACTTGGGTGTTTAGGTTGTGGTCTCTTAGGTTGAATAATAGGAGAAGAGGAAGGTCTCCTCTCTCCATAAGAGGAAGGAGGAGGAACTACTCCATATAAGGGAGGAATACTTGGTTTAGGAAGGAGACCAAGTCCATCATGACGAGGAGGTATAGGTCTACTTTTAGGAAGTTTATTAGATATAGGCATAGTCACATTCATAGGAATGGGTTGGGAATCTTCTTGAGGAAAGACATTAGTTTTATCTTTCAAAGGAAGAACTTCCTTCTCAAGAACGATAGGAATGTCAAGTTTGGGTGTTCTAGGTTCACTTAGAGATAGGATCATATCTTTCTTCCACTTTTGATAAGATTTGAAAAGATGATCACTTCGCGAAGGAAGAGATTGGAATTGTTTAGGCCAAAAGTAATCAATAGGAACACTAGAAGTTCTTTCAGCTGGTTTAAAGAGACTATGATTGACAATAACAACTTCACCATTATGGGGAAATTTCAAACACTTGTGAATAGGAGAAGCAATAGCTTTCATGGAAGATAGCCAAGGATAGCCTAGCTTCACACGAAATTGTTTGGATGATGGAATAATAGCAAAATCCACATCAAGGGATTTGTTATGGACCTCAATAGGTAATGTAATAGAACCAATTGCAGGAGAAGAAAATGCATCAAATAGTTTCACAACCACATTTGTTTCACCATAGATCACTTGATTCAATTACAAAGTAAAAAGAAATTCTTCAGTAATGATATTAACCATACAAGAAGGATCAATAAGCACTCCACGACAAGGTGTATTCTTGACTTTTGCAACTATATATAAAGGACCATCAGGTGCCCTGATAGTTTCACTGGAATCAAATGTGATGGAAGGTTCTTTAGGGATTTTCTGCTGCTCTTCAAAGTTAATCACATTCGGAGTCATGGACACAAGATCATCAGGTGAGACAGAGGAATCAGTAGTATCAATCGCATTAGAGGTATGAGAAGGTAATGGATCAGTAAAAATCTGAAGATTTTGGTTAGGAGGAGCTACAGATGTGTTGCCTTTATCATTCACACCAGAAACAGAGATAGTATTATTATTGTATATGGTGAAAATGGATAGCAATAATAACAATATTGAAAGGTTAAATGAATTCAACCACCAAACCCTAGCCTAACAATCAACAAAGATCCACCATAACATATGAAGATTACCTAAGACAATGCAAATCAAATGAAATCACAAAGATTATACCATTACATGTCCAATAGGGTTTTGATCTCCATTTTTCCTATCTCCATTGATCTTGCTTGATATATTTGCTCTCACATTTTATGTGCACAAGAGCTCAACAAAGAATGGAATGTGGTTGCAAGTAGGATCATAGTATAGTCAAGTCCTTAAGATCAGTGATTAGCATGATTGATTAGAATGCATAGAACGATTAGGGTTTGATAATGAAGAAAGCATCTCCTTAAATAGAAGACACAATATGAAATGGAGGGATAAGATTGAGAGGTGTAAAAGGAGGTCGACTATGATTAGAGGGTAGGTAAAAGAAATAATAAAATAATGAGAGGGGTAGGTAGTGTATGAATTAAGAGATGAATGACATGTGTCATAGGTGGAAAAGGCTAATGAATTAATTAAATAAATAAAGATTTATTTAATTAATAGAAGAAGTAGGATAATTAAATAAATAGGAATATTTATTTAATTTAGGAAAAGGATAATTTAAATAAATAAATGTATTTATTTAAATGAGAAATAAGGCTAGAAGAGGATAAAATGAATTGATTAAATAAATAAAGATTTATTTAATTAATAGAAGAATTAAGCTTAGATAATTAAATAAATAAAATATTTATTTAATTAGATTGGACAATTTTAGGTGTCTACATTTTGCCCCTCTTTGAGACAATGCGGTTTGTCGCATTGTTTCAAAGAGGATAAGATGAACTGATACATAGTTGCCCCAGAATGGGAATGATATGCCCCCTCGAGAGATTGGATGAAAATGTTTGAAAAGATTGCAGACAATCTCTCGATAAGAAAGAGAGGCTAGAATGGACTGACCGGATAAAGTGACAAAGTCACGGGATAAAGAAGACTGACTCGGGAAATGAAAGCGAGGGCTAGGGGTAGTCTATAAGATAGACCACGGGGGAAAATACATCCTCATTGTCATCTATACATCCACGAGAGCACATTGCAGAGCGAAAATAGAGCAGGAGCAGTCAGCAGCGATGACTTTCGTTCACAGTTTCGGTCGCATTCGCCGATTCCAGAGGCCAGCAGAGGCAGGAGAGCCAGTAAGTACCACAAAACCTCCTTGTACTTTGATTCATTTATTGTCATTAATGCATGTCGAATAGGGTAATAAATGCACTTAGACTAGGGTCCAAAAAGTGTCAAAAAATGTCCAGGCGCTTCTGTGCAAAGCATAGGCACGTTTGTGTCAAGAAGGCGCGTCTATGCAGTCTTTAAGCGCGTTTATGTCATGTAAGCATGTTTGCATTTGAAAAGTATAAATTTGCATCTTCTAGGTCAAATCGGTAGTTCTGTGATGAACATATGCTGTCGATTGGATAAGCTGCTGAGGGGATACACTCAAGCAGGTCCTCTAGGAAGACTAGGATAGATCAAGGCACTTTGTGATGAACAGTGAGTACCAAGATAGAGTACTTTGTGATGAACAAGGAGTGTCACACACGTAATACTTTGTGATGAATAGGGAGTACCACTAGGATAAATAGCAACACTTTGTGATGAACAGGGAGTGTCACTACGGTAAATCGCAACACTTTGTGATGAACAGTGAGTGTCACTTGGGTAAATAGTCATATGCATTTAGATAGCGAGTAGCATTTTTTGATAAATAGTGAATGCCACTATAACTGACATGATTGAGTTGTTTGACTACAGGAGTATTTGTCGATGCTAGAGTCACGAGAGAGATTCCCATCGATGCAGAGGTTGCAACCTGAGTTGTCGCTCGAGGACAGAGCTGCCATCGAGGAGATGGGTTTGAGACATGTGTTGTATGTGCCTGAGTTTCGGGCAAACATGGGTTTGCTGACTGCACTGGCTGAGAGATGGCACTCTGAGACATGCACGTTTCATCTACTGATGGGTGAGATGACAGTCACCCTGGAGGATGTATATAGGATTATGCGGAAACCGATTGATGGGGAGTTGATTCTGTACGATTGAGACGGAGACAGGGATGCCCTTAGATGAGTGTTCTAGGATCCAAGACTAGAGATGAGGGTGGGACACGTGGCATGGGATACCATGACATGGATAGGATTAGCACTACCAATAGTGTTGGCAGGAGTGATCAGTGAGTTCCTCTGTATCAGTTTTGTACCATTTTGTATAATGATGTAGACACCTGCAGGTGATTGTAGCCATATGATTTTGACATCATTGTATCATGACACTTTATATATATATATGAGATGATTCATCTTTGCTGCAGCTATATGCATGTGTACCTATATGATGAGATGTTCTTATGTGATGCTTATGATATGGATGCAAATATGTATATGATGCAATGCAATATTTTTTTATTTTTTTTATTTGTTTATGTTTTATATGTGTATGCATGATGCAAATGTGAATGTAAGTAATGCAGATGAATATGATAATGCAAATGTAAATTGTGCTAACAGGTGTTGTGTGCAGGATGTGATGCAGTTGTGATATATATATGTATGTATGAAATGCTTATATGTGGTAATGTAGGTGCAGCTACATGAAATGCAAATGTTTTTGGTGTGTCATTATACTCAGTCATGTGATAGCAGGCTACACGGACTCAAGAAGGATGATGGAAGTCAATCAAGAAAGGGGGGATGAAAGATAGAAGATATGAAAGTGAAAGATCTTCTTGTGCGTTATCATCATTGAGCTTTATTATGGCAAGTAGGTTATGACAATCAAGGCATATGTTCAACCCAGAAAGTCATTGTACCTGTTTTCATGGAGATAAGACAGTCACAAACAAGGAATGCCCCAGTTCATACTAGACTCACAGTGTCCTCATATCCTTGGACAAGTCAGAGCATTACTAAGAGACAATCCACAGACAACAAAATACAAATAGGTGACGATACCCCATCCTCGCCTTTCTAGTCAAAGACATTCTGGAGATAGAAGCTCTAGTCAGAGACATCCCGGAAAAGATAAAAGACATGTCACCAAAAAAGATGAAATCAAAAGAAAACCAAGACTCGACACCAACATCCACTGTAGTCCTCAAGTTTAGTGTCTCTTGTCACCTGTATAAGTCTTATTTGATTGTGGCCACAATGTTCACTTTCACAGAAAGGATAGATAGCACTGAACCATAATGTTGTCTGAGTCTATTGAAATATTTGATTTGTTGAAGCCCATTGTTGCTGCTGTGTCTCATCTAAAACTGACTGAATCCATGAAACTGATACTTTATTGCGGAGAAGATGAAACTTTATTGTGGATTTGTGATGCAAATGTTGCTTTATTGCGGATTGTGCACGGATAGACTGAAGAAAGCTGGAAGAAACTATACTCCTCGAACATGTGATGTTCTCAGTTCCACACCCATTACTAGACGTAGGATTTGCCTTAGCCACATATAGGGTCTGATTTGTTATGGATGGAAAGGGATGAAAAGGAATGTTTATTATGAATGGCTAACCAATCTTGGGTAGATCAATAACAAGCCATGATGGGAATGGGTAAGTTTATTATGAATGAATTGGTCATGAGTGTGTGCAAAGTGAAATGATGAAAGAGAATCCTGAAGGAGGGAGGAGCAATGTCTCTATGCATGGCGCTGGTGACCCAGTTTTTACCATGGTACTTGCCCAGGGTGCCACCGAAGTGGTTTTCACCGTTGGACGAAATTATTTCTCTTTACTTTTTTCAAATTTTCAATGTTTTTTGTGTCACAAGGCGCCTGTTTGCCAGGTTTTCACCAAGTAACGATTTTTTTTGTTTTATAATTTTTTTTGTATTTTTGAATTAGGATACTCTGAAGAGATATGTGTAGAACCTGCGAAGGTGCATGCTATTGATAGGATCCTCCAAAGGTTCACCTTCTGTAGTTGAGAGCTGATATGCACCAGATCCATATGCTGCTATAATAATGTAAGGACCAAGCCAGTTTGGTTCGAACTTGCCCTTCTTCTCTCTGTCTTTTGGATGTTTGGGATTTTCTTTGAGAACTAAGTCCCCTACCTCAAATGTGTGAGGCTTGACTTTATGATTGTAGATGCACTATTCCTTGACTGAATGATGTGTAGCTTGAGTGTTTGTCTTCCTTGATGAAGGAATTGAGATAGAATTACTAGTGTGTGGACTACACAGGCCCATATGCATGTCACCTAAAGAAGTTTGGGCATCCCTGATAACAAAGTCCTGCAAGGAAGCTCCATTAAAGGTCCATGATGTATCACTAGAAGGGGATGGATGTGTGGAACAAGTGGAAGAGTTATGAAGGCTTATGATTGTGAAAAGAAGTGAAAGTAGGATAGCATGATGGAGACTTAGAATCAACAAGTATGCTTTTTGATTTAAAATTGTAGAACTTTTGCCCCCAGTTATTTTGATATTAGGGGAGATCAACTCTTTCTCTTTTTGCTTCATAGGATTTTTATCCTTGACTTTGATTTTTGCAGAGTCCAATAGCTTTTGATTTTGATTTGTACTAAAGGACTTATCTTTAGTTTTGACTTTTAGTTTTTTCTTTTCAAAGCTTGATTTTTGATCCCCAATGAGTAAGGGCTTTTGTAATTCTTGTTGATCCAAGTCTGGGAGCGGAGTGGAAATGGAATGAGTGGATGAAATGGTAAGGCTATGCAAGTTATCAAGAGGGTTGGCAATATGATCAATAGATTCTTCGTTGGAACCACTCTTAGGACTATTGATATCAAGAGATGCTTGCACCACTAGAGGAGATTTGCATTCGGACTTAGTAGCCACAACACTAGGTGGTTCACACCTAATTCTTTGGCATTGCAAATTGTTTGTAGGTTGTTCCTATTGACATAATACCTTAGGAGATAATGGGAGTTGGTCAACATGAAAGATATATTCACCACATCCCATGTCTTTAATCTTGAATTCTTCTTTGTTCTCTGCTTGTTTGGATGTAGAAGCTTTCAATGATTCTGGATCCACATATGCTAAAGATGGAACAACTTCTCGATTAGCTGGAATTGTTATTTCTGATCTAGGTCACAAATTGTTGCAATATATGAATGGGTTAGGATCAGCTTTGACGGTCACTTCAACTCCATTGTGTGGAAACTTCATACATCGATGATATGTAGAAGGGACTGCTCTCATCTCATGAATCCAAGGACGTCCTAGCAATATGTTGTATGTGAGATCAAGGTCAAGTACTTGACAAACCACATCCTTTGTAACTGGCTCAACTCTGAGAGGTAAGATGACTGTGCCTTTGGATGAATGCTCTTCATCATCATATGCCTTGATGGTAATTTTGTTTATAGAATTCACAGCTTTATCAGAATATCCCAATTGTTTAATAGTGCTCAATGTACAAATGTTTAGACCTGCTCCTCCATCTATTAGGACTCGTTTGATTCTATGTTTGTGTATGGAGGCTTCAATGTGTAATGGTGCATTATGTGGCTGACTTACGGAGGCATCATCAGCTTCTGTGAATGTAAGGGAGTGTGGAATGGAAAGGTATCCCACCATGGCTTGAAATTGGTCCACGTTTAGATCAGTAGGAACAGCAGTATCTCTCAAAATTTTATCAAGAATGGCTTTATGTGTGGGAGATATGCGTAATAGTTCAAGGATTGAAATGAGCGCGGGTGTCTTCCCCAACTGTTCTACAAGGTCATACTCAGGTTTGGTTGATGAAGAGGCGGTGTTTTTAGCTAGAGCACCTTGCAAAGTAATTTTACCTCGACGGGTTGTAACATGAAATTTAGAGGTAGGTTCTGAAGAAGATCCAACACCTTTTAGGACAATCTTGGGTCTCTGAGTACGATTCTCAGATGCTTTGTCCTTGATGATAATAGTAGAGACGTAATTGTCCATCGAGATATTATTGATAGTTGAATCATAGTTATAGGATGCTCTGGTATAGTTGGTTTGATCCTCTGTGGCTTTAGCTTTTCCTTTGTCATGTTTTGGGAATGGTTCCTTAAACATCTCATGTTCTTGATTAGACGAATGTCCCTCAAACTCAATGTCACCTCTATCAATGAGATCCTGTATGATGTTCTTCAGTCGATGACAATTTCCTGTCTTATGACCCTTGCTCTTATGAAATTCACAATACTCATCATCATTCCACCAATTCGGCTTAACCTTTGGTTCGTATGGAGGAAAATCTGGAACTGTGATTACCTTGTTTGCCACAAGCTTCTTGAAAACTGACTCAAGTGGTTCTCCCAATGGAGTGTACTTCCTTCGTGATCTGGAAGTTGTTTGAGTATTTACTTGATTGTTTGTAGAACTTGATCTTGAAAAGATGAATTTGGGTCGCACTGTGTTGGCATCAACAACACCATCATTGACTGTATTCTTGTTTTTATTCCAAAATCTTGGCTTGTCTATTCCTTTAAAGTCATCTTTGTTTTCCTTAAATATCTTAATGACTCCTTGTTCAATTAGGACCTTTTCTGTTGCTAAGCCTTTTTCGATAACGTCCTTGAAGGTAGACAAACAAGCTTTCCTAACCAATGTCTTTGTTAACATTTTGGGTGAACATCTCTACCATTTGTTTTTGTGGAATCTCACAAGAGCATCTGCTGGCTAGATTTCTCCATCTTTGTAAAAATGATGCAAAAGATTCTCCCTCTTTTTGCTTGGTGTTGCACAAAGTAGTGATTGATATGTCTGTCTCTATATTGTAGGAGAAATGTTGAATAAATGCTTCTACTAGGTCACCCCATGACTTAATACCAGGTGGAAGTTGGGAGAACCATTCCATAGCTTGATCACCTAAGCTTTGTGGGAATAATCTCATCAAATTTGTCTCTTCTGCTGCTACCTCAATGCAAGCTGTGAAAAATTGTCTTATGTGTGCCTTAGGATCCCCTTTTCCTCTATACTTATCAAATTTAGGCGTCACAAAGTGTGTAGGAAAAGGAGGCATTGGAATGCTCTTGTCAAATGGATAAGGACATATGTCTCTCATTGTGTATGTTGGCTTCGATGTATTTATGTCCTCCATTTTCTTTTGTAAGTCCCTGATTTGTTGCTCCAAATTGCTCTTAGGTGGAGATCGACTTCTTGGACCATACCCCATGCTTGAGGTACCCATTGGAGGAGGTGCATGTTGCATATATGGATGATAATGATCATACACATGTTCATATGGAGGATGTTTGTAATGATGTTGCATATATGGACCACTTGGTATAGATTCATGTTGAGGAACACCATATCTATTTTGTGTATGTATACCATACTCTACAGGCATGTCATGTTCTATTGTATTGCCCCCAAATTTGACATGAGGTTTCGTTGTGTCCAAATTTTGAGCATGCCTTGGAATATCCCATTGCTTTGGTGGTTGATCCTTAGCATTGATATGTGATTGAGCATATTTTTCTCCATAAGACTTCCATAATGGTTTGCGAAGGTGAGTATCATATGTTTGACCATGTGTATGTGGGACCTCTGGTTTTTGAAGCAAAGTTGATGGTGATTTAGGTACCATGTGTGGTCCTCTATTTCCTCCACTATTAGGTCTCCTTTGATCCATATTGGAGTGAGGTTGTTGCAAAGGTCTATGTTCCATTATTTGAGACATGTCAAAATCATGAGGTATCTTGGCTCCACTTTGTGCCATCATTTGTAAGAAGTATTATCTATCTCTCCTCATTATTTCCTCAACGAATCAATTGAAATGGGGATTCATAATGGATTCTTCCACATTTGCTGAATGTACTGAAAAGTTGTCCACCTTGTCATTTTGTGTAGCATTGTTGTTTATAGTGTCCATGTTCTCAACATTTGGATTGTTTCTATAGGCATCCATGTCAGGTAATGTAGTATGATCAGAATTGAAAAAGATCTCATTGTCATACTCATAAGAACTCATGTTTGCGGACTCTTGAGCCTCTTTAGTTTCTCTCCTAGATTTTTGAAGATGGGTTTCAACCATGAACTAGGTATTGACCAAGATGTGTGAGACTAGATGAAAAATGGAAAGAGTATGGAAGACCAAGAGTTGGATGAAATGGAAATGAGTCTGAAGTGTACTTGCAATGTCCAAAGTGTAAGACCAAGTATGTATGTAGTAGAGTAGGTGTGACTTCCAAAGAGAGGATAGTTTCTCTTGATGAGGTAAGTTGACCTTGACTCTAAGTAAAACCAAATGAGACCCAAAGGTAAGAAACCTTGATGAGGGACCACTTAGCAAAGTGTTGTTGTATGTAGTGTGTTGACAAAGTATGATGAGGACAAGCAAGTGACCTTTTGACTCAAGTTTAGACAAATGTGAATGTAATGTAAGGTGTAAAGCAATGATGGATTTTGTGAGACCCAAAGACAAGTTGAATGCTAGATGAAAACCTGGAGAAACAACCTAGGAAGCTCAAGAATGCCGAAACTGACTGTGTTTGCTTGTTGGACTGTAAAATTTTTCCAATTTGTGAAGTTGTTTGTTGTGACCAAATTTGAATGTTTGACTATTTTTCATGACAAGAGGACACAATGTTGATGAGGACTCAATGTTTGCAAGTGTTTAGACTCAAAAAGACTCCAAGAAAAGTGTGTTGTTTGATGTAAAAATGTTTTGCATACACTTGAAAACACAAAAGACACAATGTTTTGCTGTTTGGTTTTGAATGTTTTGAATGTTTAAAATAAGTCAAGCACAATTCTTATGGCTGGCCAAGACAATAGTTGTTGATCCCACATGAGGTTTTACCCCCGAGGCTACACTATTCAGAGCGGATACTTAGATGCTTGACCTCACTGGCTCCACCCTTGGCACTCACTTCTCGGGTCAGCCAAGCATCAGTCCCCATGAAAACTCCCCGTGGCAAACTTTGTATCACTACTAAGAACCGTATGTGTGTGGGCCGCTACCAGAGGTCCGACCTCCTGCCCCAACAACTAGAAGGATTTGGGCTTCTAAAACAAAAGGTTGCTAGTAAGGGCATCCGCTCGTGTGGCCATACATGCGGCACTTTCAGCTCTGTAAATACAGAAGGCTCCCAGCCGGTAGGGGTTACACCCTACAAATGATCAAATAAATTTGATCAAACGGGTTTATGGGGAGACATAGTGTCGGTATGAACTAATCAGCACATGTTATTCATAGTTTTCACCATGAATACATTTGATTATAGTGGTTCGGATGAGGTGGGTTTTCCTCGCTACCACTTGGGTCGTTCTCTTCTCACTAGTAGTCCTAATGACCACATGGGAAGACAGGCCCTCTAAAGATTAAACAAAAAGAGCCTATTGCTCAAGACACAAAAGACAATGATTCAATTTTAGTGCACCAATTGAAGTGTTTGCTAGTCTATGAAAACAAGGCACACAATAAAAATCCAAAAACCCTTGCCAAGGATCTGCAACAAAGATTTATTAGTAGTTTGGATTGTTTGAAATAATCACCCCTTCCTGCAAGCACACAAGTTAGGTAAATTTTAGATCCAAAAGACTTTGTGAAATAGGGGCCTTCAATAATGCGTTTTGTTGACCAATTCAAAGATCTGATTTATCATAAAAAAGGACCGCGTATAAAATTTCAAGAGATTTCCAGAAATGTAAGAAAATCCAAAAACTTTGCTAATTTGCTCAAAAAATTAATTTTTTATGAAAAATCATAAAAAATTCATATAAAATGCAAAATTGATCCCAAAAATCTAAAATTTTAACTGGAGAGTCTTGATGGCCTTCCAAACTTGAACAAAAAATTTTCTGCAACAAGTCTTAGCAGTTTGTGAGATATGAGTAAAATAATGCAAAACCCTAATTTTCAAAGATCTGATTTTTGAGGAATGATTTTGTATCAAATTTAAAATCACAAAGAATAGGTCCTGTGTATAATTCTAAGAGATTTCAAAAAATGTAATAAAATCCAAAACATTCGCTAATTTTCTCTCAAAATTAATTTTTAATGAAAAATCATAAAAAATTCATACAAAATGCAAACTAGTTCCAAAAAATCTGAAAATTTTACTGAATCTTTCTGATACTGTTTCTGACCTACAAAAAAAAATTTATGTCAAAATTCGAATCAGTTTGAGAGATCTGATCAAAATAAGGAAAAACCCTAATTTTTAAAGATCCGATTTTTAGGGAAATATTTTTCATCAAAACTAAAATCACAAAGAACAGATCCTATGTATAATTATGAGAGATTTCTAAAAATATAAGAAAATCCAAAAAATTCTCTCATTTGCTCTCAAAATTAATTTTTTATGAAAAATCATAAAAAATTAATAGAAAATGAAAATGTACTTCAAAAATTTTGAATTTTGGATTGAGAGCTCCTGATACTTTCTTCAACTTGCAAAAAACATTTGGTGCAAAATTTCCTAGCCGTTTGTGAGATATGATTGAATCTCTCCAAGATCTTGGTTTTGTGTCCAAAACCCTAGTTGCACAAGGTTATTCTCCAAATTGTTTTACAAAATAGCAATATAGGGTTAGAAAAATCTGCAAAAAACACAGATCTAAGAAAAATCCATGTCCCACCGGGCATGCCAAAATGTATATGGTGAAAATGGATAACAATAATAACAATATTGAAAGACTAAATGAATTCAACCACCAAACCCTAGCCTAACAATCAACAAAGATCCACCATAACATATGAAGATTACCTAAGACAATGCAAATCAGATGAAATCACAAAGATTATACCATTACATGTCCAATAGGGTTTTGATCTCCATTCTTCCTATCTCCATTGATCTTGCTTGATATATTTGCTCTCACATTTTATGTGCACAAGAACTCAACAAAGAACGGAATGTGGTTGCAAGTAGGATCATAGTATAGTCAAGTCCTTAAGATCAATGATTAGCATGATTGATTAGAATGCATAGAACGATTAGTGTTTGATAATGAAGAAAGCATCTCCTTAAATAGAAGACACAATATGAAATGGAGGGATAAGATTGAGAGGTGTAAAAGGAGGTCGGCTATAATTAGAGGGTAGGTAAAAGAAATAATAAAATAATGGGAGGGGTAGGTAGTTTATGAATTAAGAGATGAATGACATGTGTCATAGATGGAAAAGGCTAATGAATTAATTAAATAAATAAAGATTTATTTAATTAATAGAAGTAGGATAATTAAATAAATAAGAATATTTATTTAATTGAGGAAAAGGATAATTTAAATAAATAAATGTATTTATTTAAATGAGAAATAAGGCTAGAAGAGGATAAAATGAATTGATTAAATAAATAAAGATTTATTTAATTAATAGAAGAATTAAGCTTAGATAATTAAATAAATAAAATGTTTATTTAATTAGATTGGACAATTTTAGGTGTCTACAATTATCAATCAAATCTTGAATTTTACCCTTTAAAGCAAAACATTTTTCAGTATCATGCCCAGGATGACGATGAAATTGACAAAAAGATTTGTTATCAAAATAGGGTGAGCTAATCTTTGCAGGATCTATTTGCTTTATAGGAGGAAGAGTAAGCACATTTTGTTCCAATAACTTATTCATAATACTATGCAATGATTCATTCAAAGGAGTAAACTTTCTTTCTTTCTTGAAAAACTTAGAAATAGGAGGCACACCTGATGCCGCATTCACATTGTTGTTGATGATGTTTTCATTGAATTTAATGGACTCTCTGTTCGGTTTAAACTTCCCAAATGGTTGTTGACTACTATCACCCTTATCACTCGGAGCCATAGGATTTTCTTGTTCCATTTGACTCACAGTCAGTTGATAATTGTGAAGAGTTGCGCACAACTGTTGGAAAGAAGTAAACTCAGAAAACATAAGTTTTTCTCTAATATCTTTTTGTAAATTAGAAATAAAGATTCTTTGAATATCATTGTCAGGTACTGGAAAAGAAATTTGAGCATACAAATGCTTATATCTACCAATGAAATCAGTCACTTTTTCTTTAACACCTTGTTTACAATGCATTAAATCAATCAAAGTAACTTTAGGACTTATATTGTTTTGAAATTGTTGAATAAAAGCATTTGCAAGTTGTTCAAAAGAAGTAATAGAATAGGAAGGCAACAAGGAATACCATTGTAGGGCTTTATCTCTTAATGTTCTAGTAAACAGTTTTGCAAGCAACCTTTGGTCATAAGCAAAATCAGTACATATTGTTTGAAAGGTCTTAACATGTGTTAGAGGATCACCCTTACCATTATAAAGCTCCAAATGTGAAATTTCAACATGTTTAGGGGGGATAGCTCGAACAATGTCAAGAGAAAGTGGGCTCGCAACATCAAATGTGGGCACACTAAACTTAGATTGATTCATAGAGGCAATTTGTTGCTGCAAAGAAGAGACAGTTTGTGCAAGATTGTTAATGGTCGCTTCAGTCGAAGAGTTCATATTAGATGTGTTAGATTGTGATGGATGTGTTATGTTATTGAAAGAAGGTAGAGAGTAAGGTGGTGGGACACTATGATAGTTAGTCATAGGAGATGATTGGAAAGGAGGAACACTACAAGGAGGAATGGAATGGTTAAATGAATTGCCCCCTTGCGTCATGTTCATTTGTGGAGATATAATAGGGACACTCATTGAAGGAATGAATGAAGAAGTCGGATTGAATGAAGGAAGAGGGTTGATTGAAGAAGAGGGATTGCCCCCATGACTAGTGATCATAGGTGGAATGTCTTGTATTGAAGTAGTCATTATGTTTGATGTAAAAGTAGGTATACTAGCAATAGGAGTTGTCAAAGGAATAGAATGATTAACTTGAGTAGGAGGTTGTGTGTAACTTAAGGTTTCGGCACAACTTTTCATAGGCATCACATTCAAATCCACAATGTGTGCAATACCACGGAAAATATCAATTCCATTCTTATCACTTTGAACCATACGTTTTAGACCCTCAATTAATGAAAGAGCTTCACTATCAGGGTATTCTTGAGACATCCATTGTCGAAAATCATCAAATTGGTTATCCAATTTTGAAAGTTGTTCTACAAAAACCTCATGGAGAGCTTCTTCATCATTAACAGGATTAGAGGAATTACCCATGTCCTCGTTAAAAAGGCCATTCAAATTAGGTTCCATCTCCTCAGTAATTAAACCTTGGAAAGACTTAATTCTAAGGCTTCGTCTAATGGGAATAGTGTAAGTAGGGCTTATTGTTGTAAAACTCATGCACTAAAGAAAGAGAGAAGATTTTGAATTTTAGAGGTAGCAAATTTTAATAAAATCAGCCAATCTCCTAGATTTAAGCTATTAAATGCAATCGGGACAATCTCCCAAAATTTCAGAAAAAATGTCAGGGACCGTGGTGAACGGAGTGCACACGGTCCTCGCAACTTTTTTCAAAATTTTCAGGGATGAAAGTTATGGTGATTTTAAAGCTAATCTGAAAAAATTGAGTGATTTTAAGATCTGTAGATAGGCCAAATTAAAGTTGCAATCTCAAAATTGAACCCTACCAAGATTGTTGAAAAATGTAAAATTTGAATTTTGAAAAAGAGGGGGAAACTGAAATTTTGAATTTTATGATTTTAGAGGGAATGCTGAAAGCAATGCAGGCTTTGGAATTTGAAAGTTGACTCGATTTCATGCAAAATTCGAATTTTGAAAATGGAAATCAAGGTTGTTGCAATTAAACACTTAATTTCAAAAGTCACAAATTGCAAAAATTTGAATAAAACACTGAAATTTTGAATGAATGCTAACACACTTTTCAGATTTAGGACTGTAAGAAACACAATTTTGATACAAATTTCAATTTCAACAATTTTTGAATTATTAGAAGCCTCAATCCAAGCAATCACTAGACCAACTTTGACTTTAATTTTGAGAGTGTTAAAATTGATAAAATCAGCCAAAATTCTGAATTTTAGTAGAAAAATACAGTAAGATCTAGCTCCCGAAATTTCAGAAAAAATGTCGAGGACGATGGCGCTCGAGGTGCACACGGTCCTCGCAACTTTTTTCCAAATTTTCAGGGATGAAAGATATTGTGATTTTATTGTGGAATCCAAAGTTATAGCCGATTTGGAGGTGTTTTGATTAGTGAAATTATCAGTCAAAGGTTGAATCAAGAAGGTCTTAAAAATTAGGGTTTTGACACTTAACCACTTAATTTTCAAAATTAAGGCACAAATATGAATTGACAATTTGCAATAGAAGGGTAGATCTGAAACAAGCATTAACAATTAAACATTCCACAAGTTTAATTACTAAAAAGAAAATTTTAGGGTTTTTATAACATCAACCTCTAAAATTTGCAAAAGATCAAACATGGAAATGTAATTAAGGAAGCAAATTTTTCAGATCTAACCATGAATAATCAGAATGAGGATGTTCACGTCGGGTTCACCAAAATGTAAAGCGGAAAAATCAAACCCTAGTTGTTCTCCCCTCCCCAATCTCCAAGGAGAGAGAAGGGAGAGTCACTAGGGTTGATGGTTTTCACTTAGGAGGGACTTTACATTCAAAAGAGGGGTTGAAACCCACAAGATCCAATACCACACAATGCAAGATTGGATTCTAAATGAGTTTCAAGGGTTGTGACATCAAGGATACCCTCTTTTGTAAAGAATGTAGATAGAAAGATTGAACTAGGAATGCATGTAAAGTAGGAAAGATTTGCTTATAAACAGAGAGAGGGATATGGGATGAAGCTGCAGACCTGGAATTAGCAGTAAAATGTCAAGACAGTGTTGTTCTACAAATTTGAGCAAAATTTGATGGGATGATGGTGCCCGGCGTGCACACGGTCCTCCGAAAAATCTGCGAAATGAAGGGGGATCTGTTCGTCTCTACACAAAGATTCCAAATCTTCAATTACAACCGTGTGCCTGCAACCTACACACAGAAAAGAGAGGATGATTGGGGGGTTAGGAATGAGGGGTTTGCCTTTAGGTCAAACCCCGGTTTTGGAATTAACCAAGAAGTGAGAATGTTGTAAATGTAAATGTTTGTAATGTAAACAAGTACTGATACCTTGTTGTAAGAATGTTCGTATTCTTACATGCGAAGGTGTAATGTATGTAGTATGTTGTATGTTGTAAGTGAGCTCCTCTTCAATGGTTGAATCCTTGTCTTGAATGCAACACTTAGCCTTGAATGGAGACTTAGAATGCTCAATTTCTTGAAGGAATGCTTAAATGCTTGAATGTTTGAATGTTTGAATATTGCTTTCACCTCTTGCTGTTGCTTATTTCCTTCCTCTTTCCTTTTTTACCTCCCTCAAATGGGAGGGGAAATGTAGTTTATATACTTGTCAATTAGGGCTGATAGACTGATTTTCCTGACCTTAGGCCGACCAGGAAACATTATCTCCCAAATTGCAAACTTAAAGACCCGATGCCCAAAAGAGACCGGGCCCAAAATAGGGCCAGGGACCAGGGCACTGGGCACCATGGTCCTGGGGGACCAGGGCACTGGGTGCCCTAGTCCTGAAGGACTAGGGCACTGGGCGCCATGGTCCCACCTCCCGGGACAGCAGGGTGCAAGGAGGGATTAGGCCAAGGTGCAGAAAAATGCAGTTTTTTGATGTCGTAAACAGGTTTCAGGGTCTCCATTCAGGTTCAACATTGCGCCGCCATCATGAAGACCCAAATGCAGTCGAAATTGCAAGTGTCACAATTTTAGGATGCTACAAGAACTCACACCATCCACTTAATAGGGAAAAGTGGATCCCTAGAGAAAGAGAGAGAGAAGGATCATTTCCCCCCAAGCTAAGGGACAATGAGAAGAGATTACACAACTTACTAGAGAGAGATTAGACATAAGCAAAATGTGCAATGAACTTACATGAATACATGCTAGAAAAGACATGAGTAAATGTAAAATAAACGTCTCAAGAAGTGGTAATCTTCAAAAGGAAGAGAGAAAAAGAATCATATATTCCTAAGAGGAATTAATCATAAAAGCATACCATTGTAAGAAATGATAATCACATATGAAAAATGCAACCCCTAAATAAAATAATGATAAATGAGAAAGAAAGAATGGGAAAGGAGTGAAAATACATGCCCCCAAGTGAGGAGAACAAAGAGAAACATTACACATTTTTTGATGGTGATTAGTTTCAAGTGATATGTCATCCTAGTGGAACAAAATCCTTCCAAGGAAGGGATGCATGCTTCTCAAGAGATCATTCCCTACTAAGGGGTGTATCATACTTGCGAATAATCAAAACCATAGAAGAGGTAAGATTTCAAAGAGAATAAAGGAAAGAGAAGTGGAGTACTCATTAAAATATGCCCCTCTCCAAGAAAAGAGGGAAACGAAAGGACAATTATATTCTCACATAAGAATAACCCTATGCAAGAAAATATATCTAATAATGAATAATGCACAAAGATAGAGACAAATGTATAGAAATAAGAAGAAAAATGGACTTCATGTTGATGCCCCATAGTATGTTAAAGGGAAATAATAACACCACTAATGATAAAGAGCCCCCATTAAATGGGATAATTATGTCATAGGAACATGAAGGGAAAATAAGTGCTAAGGCATGATGTTTTTACCAAGAAATATAGCTAGATCTATTGTGAGACAAATGTGTGCAAGATCATATTGTAGTTGAACAAATTTCTTAAATGCATAACATTTTCCAAGAGAATTTGAATATAAATCGTGAAAAATGCAATCTTCAATACCTTTCACTTGCTTGAGTTTTTTGTTTTTATTTTGAGGAGGAAAGGAAATGTTCTTGTCATATTTCAATCTCCAATAGATTCTTGCAACTAATCTATCAGGATGGTAAATATCATCTTGCCATGAAGAAGAGGGTTTGTTAGGAGAAGAAATTTCATTATCCACAATTCTAATTTTGCCATATCTATGCCATCTTGAATAGATTTTTGAAAATCAGGGCAATCATCAACATTATGGTCATGGGTTTGATGAAATGAACAAAAAGGACACTTTGAAGAAGAAGCATTCTTGCGAGCTCTCTTGATATGTTGTTTTTGAAGGTAATCTTTAAATTTTTGAAGCCTAAGGAATTTGTCCATAGAAAGAGGGGTACCACTTCCTAGGCCTCTTATAGTAGTTTGTGTAGGAAGGTTTATAGGGACACGGATTCCATGCTCAAAATTCCCAACTCCTTGTCCTTTATAGCCTTGTTTTGTAATTATATGAAAGCCACAACTATAAGAATGTTGTGATTAACTAGATGGAGGAATGAGATCATGAATTTCTTTGAAATATGATGTGTAAAGAGGTAGAAAAGGATTTTTACATGAAGGAGGAATTTCATGTGAAATGACAATCTCTTTGCCTTTATCAAGCTTATCCTTTTTGGAAGATTGGGGAAGGACATCTTCATCATCTAAAAGCTCATTTTTAGTGATTTCTATGCGAGGAGAAAGGTCATGGATAAAATGCATGACATCATCCTCTCTCCATAAACTTTGATGTTGAAGATAGGTCTTGGGAGAATAAGGAGGATCTAAAGATGTAAGAATGTTGATGTTTTCATATTGCCCCCATTGCTCAAGGGTATGTGTATGAGAAGAAGATGGATCTATATTACTTTCCAATGCTTTCTCTTTTTTAGATGGATAATTGGTTAAAGCATTAGGTCTCATCTCATTTGTACACAAGATACCCTAGGAGAGGTACACAGATTAGGATCTTTAGGTTTAGGATCTACAAAAGCTTTAAGGTGATTAACATAGGAAATGCATTTTTTTAACAACATCACCATAATGCAACATAAATGATACATGAAAGCTTTGAGATCTAATAATTTGGAAATCCTAACAACACAATATGACCAAGTGCTATGAAGAAAGAGAAGTAATAGGAAATGAAAGAAACTCTTATCCAACACATGATAAATATATGCAAAAATCAATGTAATCATATACAAAAGAGAAAGTAAATCCAATTTATTAATTGCCATTAAAAGTTTGTTAAGTGAAATCAGAATTTACTAGAAAAGCAGATCTAAAATTAGGACCTTTTTTATGAAAACTAATTTTAAGATGTGAAGTTGATGAAATTTGAATTTGTGTTCGACCTTAGAGAGTGTTAAAATTGATAAAGTACACTAATTTTCTAGATCTGAGCAGAAAAATACAATCAATTCTGTGTCCTGAAATTTTGGGAAAAAAGCCAAGGATTGTGGTAGGAAGGCACACTATCCAACCAAAAAATTTCAAAATTTTCAGGGATGGTAGAGATTATCATTTTAATGCAGAATCCAATAAAACAATTAATTTGGAGATGTCTAGATCGGTCAAAATTGCAATCAAAGGTTGAAAATGAAAAGATCTTAAAAATTAGGGTTTTATGATTTAACCACTGAATTTTCAGAATAAAGAAACAGATTTGAATTGCAATTTGAAATAGAAATCAGATTTGAAATAAGCAATTAAAATTTTACACCTCACAAGCTTAATTTTCTCAAAATGAAAAATTAGGGTTTTTTATGCAATTGACCTCTAAAATTTGCAAATAGATCAAACTTGAAAATGAAAATTTGAAATTCAAATCAGAATTAATCATATATAAGAATGAGAAATCAGAATTAATGTGTAAGATGTCGGGTTCACCAAAATATAAAGTGGAAAATTGGATCCTAGTGACTCCCCACCTAGGAGAGAGAAAGGAAGCCACTAGGATAATTTTCACTTGGGAGGAACTTTACATTCAAAAGAGGGGCTTGAATCCACTAGATCCAAATCCAAGGGAAACAAGGATATGAATTTGGAGTGGATTACAAGTGGTTGAAGTTTGATTTACCCTCTTTTGCAAATGAGAAAGTTGACTTGTTGACTTTGTGGAAAAGGGAGAAGAAATGAGTGAAATGAGGAGCTACTAGTTCAGGATCATGATGTGACTTTTGACCTGAGATAATTAGACTGATGCAGTTCTACCTTGCAAATTTGGAGAACATTGATTGAGACTATAGCGGGAATGTACAGGGTCCTCCACAAAATCTGGAAAACGAAAAGTGTTCTTCCGTCTTTGCAAATGAAGCCCAAACCTGCAATTATAGTTGGACATCTACAACCTACACACATAAAAGAGACGGAGGATGGTTGTGGATAGGGGTTTGCCTTAGTCAAACCCCAGTTGAGGAATAAACCTTGAAAGAAAGTAATTACAAATGCTTGAATGCAAATAATGGAAATGTATACCTTGTAGATCTGCAACTTGTTGATGATGATTGCTTTGCTTCTTTAATGTAACAACAAATATTGTATGGAATGTCATGTAATATGAAAAAACCCTAACAAACACATGCTTGCAAATGAATTTTTGTGATGTTTCTTCAATGAATGAATGAAGAAGACTTGAATGCTTGATGATGACCTTGAAATCTTGTATCTTCTCCTTATGTACCTTATCTGTCCACCTATTGTCCATCTGTAATATTTGAATGAGGGTATTCAATTCCATTTTATACATGCCTCAAGGATAAAATTTCAACCATCGAAGGCTGAAAAAGAGGAATTGTAAACCCTAAAGACAAATTGTGCATAGGAGATCGGGCAGACCTGACATAGGGCCACCCTAAGAGGTGGGGATAGGTGGTGCGGGAGCACCTAGGACTTAGGCTAGTAGTCTTTTCTCAGTTTTAGCTTGTACTAACCCTAGCCAAGTCAGGTAGTGAATAAGAACTCCAGGAGGGTCCAAGAGTGAGTGTGATGAGTCAATGTAGGCCTAGTAGAGTTAGTTTCTTCCTAGGTTTGCATTTTGCACATAAGTAGTGGTTTGAGTAGGTAGTTGTGCTGGATATCATTGGCATATTAGGAACCAACATGTTGATATGATGATAATGTATGTTGTCATTGATGTCAATAAGTTCAAGTGAACTAGTATGAAGAGGTATGAGGAGATGTAGTGAATCGGTGTCACGGTTTCACTAAGTGTGACTACCGGTTGATAGTCTCAGCTCTAGAGTTATCGGTTTGGTGATCCAGTATGTGCGATGCAACCGATGATACTCTATGATGAGTTAGCTAAGAGATGTGAATGAGATCTAGGTTCCATGTCAGCTTTGTGCACATGAAGGATTTCCTTGAGGATCTTGCATGAGAAGATCAACCATGTTTGAAGTCTACCTCGGGAATGATCATTCTTCTTAGTGGTATGAGAAGAGAGTGTGATGGGTTACTGATTCCCATGTGCGGTGAAGAATGAATGATGTAGATTGACTTGTGATCTGCTTGAAATTGTGATGCTCTATGCAATGCATTTGGATGGTTAGGGCTAGACCGCCTATGTTCTAAACCTAAGATGCTTAGGGTTTAAAGTTTATCCTACCGACCTAACTCTTGCCTATAAGGTCGATGATTTTTGTTATTGTAAATTTGTTAGAAAATGTTGTGTGTGTGTATCCGAGTGATGAGATACTTGCTAGATAAGTAAGAGGAAATCTATAGAGTGTGATTGCAGAGTAGAGGAAATGAAAAGGATATGCCTTGGCATGTAGTGTTGTTATCAAATCACAATTTTACTTGTTTTCTTCTAACCATTTCAATAGTTGGAAAATCCCTTTACTGGGTAGCTTTAACAAGATTATTGTAAAACTTGTAACTAGGTAACTCAAGATCATTGAGCTCTTCAAATCCTCTAGTGAGGTACCCTTTAACAGGGTATATAGCCATCCCTTAACTGAGTGATCTCTAATAGGATCGGTTCCTAGCAGAACCTTATTGTAAAAGTCTTTAATCAGACTAGGCTCCTAATAGGGCGAGCTTCAAAAGAGTTCAAAAACAAGCTTGTGGGTATTCATCCCCACCATGGTCTTTCCCATTTGGGTTTCCACATGAAAAATTTGTGTGTTATGTGTTATGTGTTATGCATTTTTCATGTGATGTTTATAAATTATTTGGTTTAAAGATTATGCATGCAGAGTTAATGGGTTATGGTATTACTAGTATACCACATGCATATGTTAATGGGTGAAGTTGATGTCAAGTATTGATAGTATTTGAAGTGTTCAGACTTATTAGTTTATGGTGTCTGGTATCTTGTTGTTTTTAACCGGTATGAAATTCAACTACACAAGAGGAGACAAAACCTAAGACACAGAACTAGATGTGTTGCCATGGTTAAGTTCAGTAATGGTGATAACTAGTTGGTATTGCTTTAACTAGATAAGTTGTTGAGAAAGTTTTTATCTGTACTGATTCACCCCCCCCCCATCTCAGTACTAGTTGGGGTATTTGTTGTTCATCATTATTCATCAATTGGTATTAGAGCACCTCCAAGTCCTTGGTGATATAAGCTTAACCGCTTGAGGTAAAAGATCTTGTTGTAATGATGAAGAGGGAAGGTTCTAAGTTTAATAGAGATAACTTTCAGATATGGAAGGATAGAATGAAGATTTACATCAAGAGTATGGGTTCTCAACACTGGAGCTATGTTGAGAATGCCTATGTGGCTCCCACTGGCACTTTGACTGATGATTAGAAGAGAGAGATCCAGGAAAATGGGCAAGTCATGGAAGCTCTTATCAACAGCCTACCAGACATTGAGTTTATTCATGTACAAGACAAGGACACACCTAAGGATGTATGGGATGCACTGGAAAACATCTATGGTGGTGATGAGAATGTAAAGCAAGCTAAGGAAGAAAGCCTTAGAGGTAAATTTGAGGATATGAGGATGGTTGAAGGTGAGACCATTCAATAGTGTGGCATTAGGATTAAGACTGTGGCTGGTGATATCAAAAGCACTGGTGGAACTATTGATGATACCACTGTTGTTAGTAAGGTCCTTAGATCATTGTTACTAGTCTATGCAATCAGAGTTGCTGCTATTCAGGAACTTAGGTCTATTGATTAAACCAAGGTATCCTTAGATTCTATTATTGCAAAGTTAATGACATATGAGTTGAATAGCTATGATGGTAGTGTTCAGAACACTGAGTCAGCCTTTAAAGCATCTATTGTACCATCTAGAAAAGGAAAAGAAACTAGTACCAGTTATGAATCCAGACAATGCAGAGATATGGATGATGAAGAGATTCTGATGGAGTTCGAAGCTCTTCTTGCTAAAAGACTTCAACAGGGAACTGGAAAGTATAGAGGAAAACTTCCTTTGAAATGTTTTTCCTACAACAAGATAGGACATATAGTTGTTAATTGTCCTAACAATGATAATAAGGATAAACCAGAGAGGTTTAGAAAGTATAAAGGAGGAAACAGAAGAAATTGTCTAGTTGTTGTGGATGAAGGTGTCACTAATGAAAAATTAGAGGATGAAGAAAATGAAGACATAGTGTTTGTAGCAGTTAAGGAAGAAGTGTCTGACAAGAAAGCTCTTGTCTCTCACATTGACAACTCTAATGAGTGGATATTGATAGTGGTTGTTCTCACCACATGGCTGGCGACCGGAGAAAGTTTTTGTCTCTAGAGGAATATGATGGAGGTGTTGTCAGATTTGGCAATGATGCACCATGCTTGGTGAAAGGTAAAGGATCCATCTCACTGAATGGAAAGGGCAATGTAGATGATGTCTACTAGGTAGAAGGTCTTAAGCATAACATGATGAGTGTTTCTTAGTTGAATGATAAAGGACTAGTTCTGGAATTCAAAGGCAAAGTCTCCAGTATAATTGGAAAGAGTGGTGAACTTATTGCCACCAAGAAGCAGACGAGAGGCAACCTATTTCAGTTGAATGCCAAGATAAGTTGGTGTCTAATGGCTAAGTTTGATGACAATTGGATATGGCATAGGAGACTCTATCATATGAACTTTGATAATATTGTTAAAGCTAGTAAGATCAAGGCGGTAAGAGGATTACCTTTGCTGAAGAAACCTGAGAATTCTTTGTGCAAAGAATGTCAAGTTGGGAAGATGTCTTCCTCAACTTTTAAAGGTAAGTCTTTCTTAGTAGAACATTTACTTGATCTTGTGCATACTGATTTGTGTGGTCCTATGAAAACTAGAAGCATTTAGGGAGATAGGTATTTTATGATTCTTATTGATGACTGCTCAAGAATGATGTGGGTCACATTCTTGAAAGATAAGTCTGAAGCATTTGGAAAGCTCAAAGATTTTAGAGCATTAGTAGAGAAAGAAAGTGGTAAAAAGATAAAATGCCTAAGAACTGATCAGGAAGGAGAATTCACTTCTGATGAATTTAATAAGTACTATGAAGATAATGGTATCAAGAGGCATTTGTTTACCCCAAGGACACCTCAACGGAATGGCATAGCAGAAAGAAATAATAGGATTATAGTTGAAGAGGCTAGAACAATGTTGATCCAAGGAAAGGTTGATCAGACTTTTTGGAGAGAAGTAGTGAGCACTGTAGTCTATACTATGAACTGGGTACTCATCAAGAAAGGCAAAGATAAAACCCCTTATGAGTATTGGACCAGGAAAACTCCCATTGTGAGTTACTTTAAAGGGTTTGGTAGTAAGTGCTATATCAAGAGAGGTGAGCATTTGAGAAAATTTGATGCAAAAAGTGATGAAGGAATATTTCTGGGATATTTCACTAAGAGCAAAGCTCTCAAGTGCTACAATAATAGAACTCAGAAAATTGTTGAAAGTATAAATGTTAGGGTTGATGAATCCCCTGAGGGACCTGAGGAAACATGCAGTGAAGAAGTGGAAGATGAACCGAGTATAGCCTTCTGGGAACCGGTTAAGAAAGAAACTTGTAAAGATCTCAGTGTTCCTGTATTGGTACAAGCTGCAGTAAGAGAAGAAGAAGAGGTTAGTGAAGAAGAAGAAGAAGAAAAGCTAGCAGATCAGGCTAGAGTCATTCCTTGATATGTGAAGCTGCATCATAATCCTAAGAAAATCATAGGAGATAAGGATGTAGGAATACTCACAAGAAGAAAAGTGAAGGAGAACTCTTGCATGATTTCTGAATTTGAACCCAAGACTTCCAGAGAAGCTCTTAAAGATGAAGACTGCATTAAATAAATAGAGAGCAGCTAGATCAAATATAAAAGAATGCAACATGGTCTTTGGTGCCCAGACTAGAACATAAAAATGTCATAGGTACCAAATGGGTCTTCAGGAATAAGTTGAATGAACAAGGCATAGTTGTCAGGAACAAGGCTAGGCTTGTATGCAAGAGATACACTCAGGAGGAGGGATAAGACTATGGAGAAACCTTTGCTCCTGTGGCTAGATTAGGAGTGTTTAAATGCTACTTGCATTTGCAGCATTTAAGGGATTTAAGGTTTATTAGATGGATGTGAAGTCTACTTTTCTGAATGGAATCCTATAAGAGGAAGTTTATATAGAGAAACTAGAAGGGTTTTCCTTATTAGAAGATAGTGACATGGTGTTTAGACTACACAAAGCCCTGTATGGACTGAAACAAACACCTAGGGCATGGTATGAAAGACTACACTCTCATCTTGTGAATATTGGATTTTAGAGAACAAGTGAAGATAGAAACATTTAATGAATACTAAGAGGGGGGGTGAATTAGTATGCCAAAAATCAATGTACTTAAACACTTTGCTAGACTAACAACAAACTAGTAAAATAGTTTAGTAGACAAACTAGTTAGCACACATGCAAACCAAATAGAAAATAATGCATTCACCCATAGAAGCACAAACACCATAACACAAGAGATTTTGATGTGGAAACCCAAATGGGAAAAACCACGATGAGATGGAACTCACAAGTAACTATCTGCAGAATAGGAACTAGACCGGTTAAGGTCAGACTAGTTCAGGTCATACAATGTTCTTTACCAGAACAGATCTTGTTAGGAATCTCAATCTCTGTTAGGAGATAAGTTTGATTAAAGACTACCTTGCTAGAGGATTTTAGAATCACAAATGTGAACCACCTTGTTAGAGCATTTACAAAAGGCTTTTGGGCCTACTCGGTTAAGGGCTTCAGACTTGTCAAAGATGTGAGTAATCAACAAGTGAGTGATCTAGCTAATAACACAGATTGCTTGATTAGATCCTTGATAGCTCGTTCCTAATGCATTCCAGCATTGCTTCAGTCTTCAAAATATTCACACTCTCTCTAACTCATCAACCACCTTGAACCCTAGCAACCACCTAAAACCCTAGACATGATGTCCTTATAAAGGAATCCGATTTCATGTCGGTCCAATAGGATTACAATACAATTTCCTAGGTTCAATGCATCTAGACATATTCTGTAACATGACACAAAAAGCATTGTTGAAGTGTTGGCACCATCAAACAATCGGTGGATGGTAACTCATCATAAAATGTCAGTTGGTAACTCATTACAGAGTATTACTAGTTCATACAAAATACTAGTTGCTGGTTTGACAAAATGAAGATTGGGAAATATGTGTTCTGCCGCTTTGATCCTTTGTACCACTTGAGATCCTTGAACCACTTGGGGTCAACATACCGCTTCAGATCGGTAAACACTTTCTACAAAACACCAATAGTCTAAGGACTATAATGCATCATACCGGTTGGAACAAATACCGGTTGAGATTTAAATTATTCATACAAAAGTGATCTCAATGCAAGTGTGTGTCCATCAATGACAATCACAACATAATCATCAAAAATACCAACAATCTCCCCCTTTGGCATTGAGGGCAACACTTAGGAAATTTTTACATCTAAGTGTTTTACAACAAAAATATGTCATAATCAAAGTTACTCCCCCAAAGCATATATACTATCCCTTTTGCAGAAAATACAATCTATACTACTTCTTACCAAAAATAACATGAAAGTATACATCAAAACATTAAAAATTTATACTTCTCCCCCTTTGGCAACAATGACAACAAAATATTACAGACTAACCCCTATTTCATTAAAATAATAAGTGTTTATGATAGTAAAGAATAAAACTTGTCAAAAATTGATTTAAAGTACTGCAAAAATTGTTTCATAAATAAGGACCAAGACTCAAGTAGGGAGGTAGCCACTTCCTTCTCTATCTGCATCTGGGAGACCTATTCTTCCATGGCGTCTATGATGCTCATCTCTTGAGTCACCGTTAAAGAATCTGGATTGAGATAACATTTTTGAAGGATCTGTAGGTGTGGGAGTAGAACCAGTTGGAGTTCCTACAAATCTTGAGTCTGGTTGCTTATTTCAAACTCTATTTTGGTAGACTGGATATGAAATCGGTGAACGGTTTTCCCATAAGCTGTAAAAGAGTCATACGTCAGCTTGAAGGTGCTCATATATAACTGCAAGTCAGTTTGTAGCTTTTGCTTCTATACAAGACCATCATTGTAGAAGAGATGGGGTTGGCAAATCTTACTCAGTAGTAGATTCCCCTCATCCAGAGAATTCCTTATGTCTTTTTATGCTTTTTGCAGATCGGACCGGAGCTCATTTAGCTTCTTTACTAGGGCAATGTTGAGAGCCTTTTGATTCTCTTTCTTGGCATTTTCCTTTGCTACCTCTTCTAGGCTCTGCACCTGATCATCCACTACTGTGCATAGGAGCTTCAATTCTGCCAATGATGAATCAGTATTGGGGAGGTTTGTACTGGGTAACAAACTGGTAAGAGTGTCCACCGCAACTTGGATCACATCTTCCTCCTTCTTCCTTAACACTTCAAGGCATTCTTGAGGAACCTTAATGCTCTGTAGTAGCTCCAATTCATTTGCAGAT
This sequence comes from Cryptomeria japonica, assembly GCF_030272615.1. NCBI lineage: Eukaryota > Viridiplantae > Streptophyta > Pinopsida > Cupressales > Cupressaceae > Cryptomeria > Cryptomeria japonica. The sequence continues at coordinate 23,163,848 of NC_081407.1, forward strand.
TGGAGGTCAATAGTTCTAGTGAAGTTAGCTAGTTTGGCTTGGCTACCGGTTGCCTTTGGAGTCTCCATCTGAGTACTTTTTGCCGCTTCATCTTTCTCTGTAGCTCTTAACTTTTCCTCTTCTGTCCTTTTCTTTTCTTCTTCTTCTATTTTGCTTTTCTCTTCTTTCCTCTACTTCTCTTCTTCTTTGTCCTTTTTCCTCTGTTCCTCTTTCTGATGCTTCTTCTCCTCTTCCTTTTTCTTTTCTTCATCTTTTCGCTTCTTTTCTTCTTCATTCTTCTTCTTCTCCTCTTCCATCTTCCTCTTCTCCTCTTCATTCTTCTTCTTCTCTTCTTCCTTCTTCCTCTTCTCCTCTTCATCCTTCTTCTTTCCCTCTTCCTTCTTTCTTTTCTCCTCTTCATCATTCTTCTTTTCCTCTTCCTTCTTTCTTTTCTCCTCTTCATCCTTCTTCTTTTCCTCTTCCTTCTTTCTTTTCTCCTATTCATCCTTCTTCTTTTCCTTCTCTGCTTCCTTTCTCTTCTCCTCTTCTTTGTCCTCCTCTTCTTTCTTCTCCTTATTTACCTGTTCTACCTACTTCTCCTATCCTATTACTTCTGGTGGTGTTTCCTGAGCAACATCCTCTACATGTAGAGCATCAACATCAATAGTGTCTATCGGTTTAGTAACTTGGTTTCCTTGATTGTCAAACGCTTCATCCGGTTTTGTTATTGCTGGTTCTTGCTCAACCTTCTTGTTGGCTTCAACCACTTGATGCATCTTAAGAGCTTCTTGAGCAAGAGTGTGTGTGTTGTTGATCACTTCTTGACCCTTTCCTTCCAGTAACAGGAGTCTTCTTCTTCTCATGAAGAAGAGGCCTTTGTATTTATTCATAACTTCAAAAAGTTCTGAATTTGATACATCAGGGAAATGTTGAGCAAAGATTTTCTCTCTCATTTCTTGTTCCTTTTCTATGGCAATGCACCATTTATTGTCTAAAGAATTATACAAAGAATTTGGTGTCTCAGATCTAATTTCTAAAGGCGACCGGTCATTAACACATAAATACTTAATGATTTCTTGTTCAACTGCTTCATTTTCATCATCATTGAAATCATCAAAACAATCAATCAAATCATTCAACACTTTTCTCCTAATATTTTTGATAGTTCTTTGACAATGTGTCAAAGGTTTGTAGGAAGAAATGTCAATATTTACTAGTGCCGATGATGTCGATTCATTCTTTGTCTTTTTCTTTGTTTGTCTTGTCTTCTTGGGTTTTTCTTTTGAGGCCGGTGAATTATTCCTTGTCTTCCTCTTCCTCTCGAAGACTTTGGCAGATGCCACTTCCGGTTTCTTCTTTGCAGGTGACCGCTTGGTCACTTTGGGACTCGCTGCAGTAATCGGTGTCAATGCCGAAGGCACTGCCTTTCCTTTCTTTTTAGGAGGTTCTACAACTAGTGCAAACCTTTCCAGATAGGTGCCAGTTCTCTTTGCCTTAGGATCAAGGGGTGAGGCAATTAGGGTAGAAGCATACCCATCTAGCATATCATACATCACCTCATAGCCCATAGGCTCTACTTCTTCCTATCTAGGCTCAACAACCTCCATTATGCATTCATCCACATTGATGATAAAGTAGATATCCTCTTCATATTTCTTGACAATGTCATTGGATATCCTTATCCTTTGGCTCATCTTGCGCCTGAACTCATCAAAGTACTTGTTCAGAACTTCAAGGTAACCAGTTCCAACTGCTTGCAGGCTCTCTTTGATCTGCTTGGTCACCAGTTGGTCGGTAGACCACTGAATATCTCCAACTCCTGGGAAATAACCTTGGAAGTAGAAGAATAACCCTACTAGTAGTTGTCCAAACTTGAATCTTAGTGCATTATCCTAATTGATTGACTTAAGATTCAACATAAGTTGTCTTTTCATATAGGTGCACAGATCAAACGATGCATCTTCTTTGATCATTTGGTAAGTGATATTTACCGCTGCAGCAGAGACAAAATTAATTTTGTTGGCAGAGAATATCCGGTAGCCTATCACCATGTAGGCATACTTGACCAGATAATCCTTGATTGAGTTGACAATCATGCCACATGAGTCACTCACTAAATCGATGAGCTTGGACATTTCAGTCTTGCTAACCTTCCTTAGGGCTAGCACTTCCCCTGTATTGTAGAAACCGGGGATAGCATGAATCACTTCTGGTGTGATATCATGTGCTCTCTCAAGGTACATCTTGTCACCATGAACTCTTCTTAGAATGATCCTAATGTGGTCATCTGAGAAATCCTCAAGGAAATAAACCGCATTGTGAAGTTTCTTCTTCTCCAAAATTCTATACTCCAACTTGATCTTTTTATCCTTCCCACAGAGTAGACCTAGCTGTGAATGGATCACAAGAGACCCTAGGTCTTCAATTTTGCAGTCTATATAATCATAAATGTCTTCTTCCACTATCACACTAGCCAATACTTAAGACAAGGCATTATATTTTGACTATTGTTGTATGAAATACATAGAATTGACAATTGCACTAGAACTATCATGAGATGCGAAAACCATGATAAAATAGAAAACTCGAGAAATACCTTTTGGAAATCAAGAGTTTAGGGCTTGCAAATTCCACTTCACCTTCTACTTCATCAGTTGCTGAATCACCGCTTTGAGTTCTTCTCTTGACCGTTTGATATTAGCTTCTGAATCTTCTCCAGGGTTTCGAGATTTCTTTGAATCGCAACACAAATCACTTTTTCTTCGCTCTGTACTTTTCTTCGCTAAAAAAAAATGATAGTGAGAAATGATTTGAAAATTCCTTTTAAACATATTCCTCACCTATCATAATAAATTCTCTACCATTAGGGTGTAAACCCTAATTTTCCTATTATCGTTTCCGGTCTTCTACCAAATGACAAGTATCACATACCGGTTAAGGTCTTTTACCAGTGTAAACTGGGGGTTTGTAGTGTTTCATCATTTGCTCCCCCTAAGCTTTTTTGATGCTTAGTTTGTCGGTTCTATTGTTTCCACACTAAGTGCAGAAATCAGTTCTTCTTGCAACACTGTTGGTTTCTTCTTCTAGGTTTTGTTCATATCCACTTGAATAGTGTCAATATCAATCTTTCCTTCCAAAGTGACCGGTATGTCATCTGATATGTTCTTTCTTGTTCTGCAGAATCTGGCAATGTGACCTGGTTTGTTGCAACGATAGTAGACCATTCCAGGTGCTCTCCAAGGTCCATTATTCATTATCATTCTTCCTCCTGCAAGTTGCAGCTGTGTGACCATGATCATGATAGATCAAATAGTTTTCTATCCATCTGGTTGCTGCTTGATAGCCATCGCTTCTTGGCTGATGATTAAAGGTATTAAACCGGTTGTGATTCCAATTCACAAAAGGTTCCAGACCAACTCCTTGAGTCCTCTGAGGATATCTTCCAGCATTGTTCATATCATACCTACATTCAGATGCTCTATGCCTAAACTTGTTGCATGCATTAAAGCTACCATTGAATCTATAGGATCTAGGCTTATCATTTAGAAAATAAGGAAAATTATCATAAGCCTTACTCCTACACACATTGGGAATATGTCCTTCTTTAAGACAATTAAAACGATCAAGTTTAAACTTTTACTTACCTTTATCCTTTGATCTCAGTTGTTTCTTTGATGCTCTAGTATTTGTACCAGAGGTCTCACCTTCCATGACCGGAATAACCAAGTCCATCAATATTCTTGATAGGTTTGGTAGATTTAAGCTTTTTCTCTAGCTTAACAGTACTCTTATTGAACTTAGCAAGTGTTTCCTTTGACTCAGAGAGCTCTTTAGAAATAGCAGCATTTGTTTCCATCAGGTTTTCAGTCTCAGAGATGGCAATGTTCAGTTTTCCTTGCATGTCTTCCTTTTCCACTTTGCTCACATGGAGTTGAGCAGTTAGGGCACTGATCTCTTGCTTCAACTTGGAGTTTTCATGATCTTTGTCTTTGACTAGATCTTCATCTTTCCTCCGGTTCTCAAGCTCTTGGCACATTTGGATATTCAGTCCTTCCAACTTCTTTCTCAGGTTGGAATTGGATTCATTCATCTTTTCTACTTCTTGGATTAGCGCTTCCATGTCCGCTTCATCAGAAGAACTATTTTCAGATAGCTCCATCAGCTTTTCAACATGCTCTCTCCTTTTTGCTTGAGATGCCTTATATTTGACCATAAGATCATCATATGCTTACTCAGACTGAGTGAGCTTACGAGTAAGTTCCCTCAATGTGTATTCCCCCATATCTCTTTCCAAGTGGTTAAAATTATAGAAAGGTAGGCTCTGATACCAATTGATGAATACTAAGAGGGATAGGTGAATTAGTATGCCAAAAATCAATGTACTTAAACACTTTGCTAGACTAACAACAAACCAGTAAAATAGTTTAGTAGATAAATCGGTTAGCACACATGCAAACCAAATAGCAAATAATGCATTCACCCACAAAAGCACAAACACCATAACACAAGAGATTTTGACGTGGAAACCAAAATGGGAAAAACCACAGTGAGATGGAACTCACAAGTAACTATCTGCAGAATAGGAACTAGACCAGTTAAGGTCATACAATGTTCTTTACCAGAACATATCCTGTTAGGAATCTTAATCTCTGTTAGGAGATAAGTCTGATTAAAGACTACCTTGCTAGAGGATTTTAGATATACAGATGTGAACCACCTTGTTAGAGGATTTACAAAAGGCTTTTGGGCCTACTCAGTTAAGGGCTTCAGACTTGTCAAAGATGTGAGTAATCAACAAGTGAGTGATATAGCTAATAGCATAGATTGCTTGATTAGATCCTTGATAGCTCATTCCTAATGCATTCTAGCATTGCTTCAGTATTCAACACATTCACACTCTCTCTAACTCATCAACCACCTTGAACCCTAGCAACCACCTAAAACCCTAGACATGATGTCCTTATAAAGGAATTTGATTTCATGTCGGTCCAATAGGATTACAATACAATTTCCTAGGTTCAATGCATCTAGACATATTCTGTAACATGACAAAAAAGCACTGTTGAAGTGTCGGCACCATCAAACAATCGGTGGATGGTAACTCATCATAAAATGTCGGTTGGTAACTCATCATAGAGTATTACTGGTTCATACAAAATACCGGTTTCTGGTTTGACAAAATGAAGACTGGGAAATATGTTTTCTGTCGCTTTGATCCTTTGTACTGCTTGAGATCCTTGAACCTCTTGGGGTCAATATACCGCTTTAGATCGGTAAACACTTTCTTAAAAACACCAATAGTCAAAGGACTATAATGCATCATACTGGTTGGAACAAATACCGGTTGAGCTTTAACTTACTCATACAAAAGTGATCTCAAGGCAAGTGTGTGTCCATCGATGACAATCACAACATAATCATCAAAAATGGCAACAACATCTACTTGAAATCATAAGCTGATCAAATTCTGATCTGTGAAGTGTTTGTGGATGACATAATCTTTGGAGGAGATGATAAAATGAAGAAAGAGTTTGAGATGTCTTTGATATGAGAGATAAAGTTCTTCATTGGTTTACAGATTCAGCAAATGAAGGAGGGTATCTTTATTACCCAGTCCAAGTATGTCAAAGAGGTAGTGAAGACTTTTGGCATGGAGGAAAGAAAACCGGTTGGTACACTGATGGTGACTGGCTGTAAATTGACTAAGGAAGATGATTCAACACTGGTGAATGAAAAGGAATACCAGTTAATGATTGGTAAGTTGTACTATGTGGCACATAGAAAACCATATATTGCTCATGCAGTAGGCATAGTAGCTACTTTTCAGAAATGTCCAAGAAAATCCCACTTGGTAGAGATGAAAAAGATTCTTAGATATTTGAAAGGAACAGTTGATTATGGATTCTGGTATCCATATAATGGTGACTATAATCTCAAGGTATATACCAATGCCGATTGGGCAGGTAATGTGGATGACCGGAAGAGCACAACTGGCAGAGCGTTCTTTCTCTGTTTCAAGGTAATTTGGAGGAAGCATGTATTGGAAGGTTTCAAGGTACTTGTATCCGAACCGGTGAATATATTTTGTGATAACACAAGTGCAATAAATATTTCCAGGAATCTGGTATTGCATGCTAGAACTAAGCACATTGAGCTTAAATATCACTTTTTGAGAGAAAAAGTTCAGAATAAGGAGGTTGTACTACAACATGTTTCTAGTAAGGAGTAGCTAGTAGATATATTCACTAAGCCCTTACTGAAGACTACATTTACCTATTTGAGAGGTGAATTAGGAGTTATGCCCCTTCATGAAGTCAACTAAAGTTGTGTGCTCCCCATCAGTCAAGTAGTATAGTGAAAAATCTTTCAAGATTGATGTGTTGAAGGAGGCTACTCCTTAAGGGGAGTAGCATAGTAGATTATGGAAGCTTGTGCCTCCACTTTGGCATTATTGTCAAAGGGGGAGAATATATATGATGTATGGGGAGAAGATATCTGATGATGCTGATACACTAGTCTATGATGTTTTTAATTGCAATGCTACACTAAGTATTGCCATCAATGCCAAAGGAGATTATTGGATATCATTGGCATATGAGGAACCAACATGTTAATATGATGATAATGTATGTTTTCATTGATGTCAATAAGTTCAAGTGAACCAGTATGAAGAGGTATAAGGAGATGCAGTGAACTGGTGTCAGGTTTTCACTAAGTGTGACTACCGGGTGATAGTCTCATCTCAAGGGTTGTCAGTTTGGTGATCCAGCATGTGTGATGCAACCAATGATACTCTATAATGAGTTAGCTAAGAGATGTGAATGAGATCAAGGTGCCACATCTACTTTGTGAACATGAAGGATTTCCTTGAGGATCTTGCATGAGAAGATCGACCACATTTGAAGTCTACCTCAGGAATGATCATTCTTCTTAGTGGTATGAGAACAAAGCGTGATGGGTTACTGATTACCATGTGCGATGAAGAATGAATGATGCAGATTGTCTTGTGATCTACTTGAAATTGTAATGCTCTATGCAATATGTTTGAATGGTCAGGGTTGGATTGCCTGTGTTGTAAACCTAAGATTCTTAGGGTTTAGGGTTTATGCTATTGACCTAATTGTTTCCTATAAGGTCGATGATTGTTATTGTAAAGTTGTTGGCAAATGTTGTGTGTGTGTATTCGAGTGATGAGATACTTGCCAGACCAATAAGAGGAAAACTATAGAGTGTGATTGCAGAGTAGAGGAAATGAAAAGGATTTTCCTTGGCATTTAGTGTTGTTATCAAATTAGAGTTTTACCTGTTGTCTTCTAACCATTTCAACAGTTGGAAAATCCCTTTACCAGGCAGATTTAACAGGCTTATTGTAAAACCTGTAACCAAGTAACTCAAGATCGTTGAGTTCTTCAAATCCTCTAGCGAGGTAACCTTTAACAGGGTTTCAACCTTTAACACGGTATATAGCCATCCCTTAACCAGGTGATCTCTAACAGGATCAATTTTTAGAAGAACCTTATTGTAAAGTCTTTAACCGGACTAGGCTCCTAACAGGGCGAGGTTCAAAAGAGTTTAAAAACAAGCTTGTGGGTATTCATCCCCACCATGGTTTTTCCCATTTGGGTTTCCACGTGAAAAATCTGTGTGTTATGTGTTATGCATTTTTTATGTGATGATTATGAATTATTTGGTTGAAATATTATACATGCAGAGTTAATGGGTTATGGTATTACTAGTATACCACATGCATATGTTTATGGGTGAAGTTGATGTCAAGTATTGATCATATTTGAAGTGTTCAGACTTATTAGTTTATGGTGTCTGGTGTCTTACCATGTTTAACCAGTATTGTAATGGTTAAGTTTAGTAATGTTGATAACAAGTTGTTGAGAAAGTTTTTATCTATACTCATTCACCTTCCCCCCTCTCAGTACCGGTTGGGGTATCTGTTGTTCATCATTATTCATCAAGTTGACCTTCTTGATGGTCAAAAGTGTCAAAAATTGGTATAAGAATTAGGGAGGGTTAAATTAGTCTTATTAATTTTTTAAAAGTCATGATTAATGACTTAGAATAGGTCCCATAGGTTAGAAGAGCAAAAAGTGCAAAAAGTGCAAAGTTGCAAAAAGTTCTCATTACAACTTTTGAAAGTTGTCATGACAACTTTTGTCCTAAACTTTTTAGCGATGGAGTTAGGGAATTTCCAATGCCCTAGAATGACTCCACACATGTTGAACACTATAAAACTCTCTCTTGCATGGTTGCCAAGGTTAGATTCTTTGTTTTGTAAGTTCAACCATCTGAAACTACTCATTTTTGGACTATTTGACATCATTTTGGCTTTGTTTGCTCATTTTGTGAATACAAATGGATTGAATCCATTGATCCAATAATGGATTGAGTTTCCTTGGTTTGTTTTAGAGAATTTTTTTTCATTTTAAACTTTGTAGATAAGTTGTATTAGTGTTTTCTTTTTTTACTTTGGAAATATCCAGTTTTGGCTTGTACACAGCAATTTTATGTAAAATGGTTGCCCCATGAATTCCCTCCATGATACAATCATGGCCTATTGGTACATGTAAGACAAACACTTTTATAGTGTATATATGCAGGGACAAGTGTTGTAGAAGGATTTTAATATGACTGTCACCTTGTTCTAGGTGAGTCCAGGAGCAACCTGGCTAAGGGAGACAGGGTGAATTTGGAGTGTAAGGTGAAGGGGTGGATGCAAGATCACAATATAACATTTTGGAGGGGTACATGAACTTAGAACAAAGTTTCCAATGCAAGGAGAAGCCTTGACAAGGTCATTTGTTTCCCAAGCACAAACTAGACCAGTCACTACCGGTTAGAAGGCCTAGAAACCCTTCAAAACCCTCATTTTTGGGTTAGGGAATTCTACAATGGGATAAGGAACCAAAACCAAAAAAATAACTTGAGATTAGGTGAATCTTTGAATAAAATCCAAACTTATTATGGGGTCTTTTGGACTGTTTTCTCTCAAGCCCTAGAAAACTGGATTTAGGAGGCCTAATAGGGCTAATTCCTTGTAGCCCTTTTCTAGGCAAAATGGTGAAATCGGTAAGAGAGCTAATGATTGAAAAACTCAAATGGACCCAAAAGGTAAAAAAAACATGTTAATATCCACCTCAACATCTTTGCATCAACTCACAATAGTAGGAGGTCAATTTCACAAGTTGAAGCCAAGACACACATAATGAGCACATGGGAAGCATTGTAAATTGGTAGGGTTCCTAGCTAAAAAACTTGAAGCAAACACCTTGAAATGTATAAGAAGAAAGCCCTAGAAGAGATTGAGAAGGACTTGGAGGTTTAGAGTACAACTAGGCCTGGAGAGTTGGTGGAATTGAGCAACACCAACTAGGTGAAATGTTAGCGAACTAGGTGAACCCCATCAAATTGTTATTAGAGCTTATAAGATTTGGATGTCCTTAGTGGAATCTGTACGAGATAACACCATGGTGACCAATGTAGAGTTGGCAAATAAAGTGGATGATTAGGAGGAAGAGAATAGACTCCTGAAGGAGAAGTTGCTTGAATTGGAGAGGTTGAAACCAAGGCAGATGTAGTGTTGGTAAAGGTTGAAGGAGAAAAAGGGAAGGGTAAAGAAGTGTCAGAGATAGAAAAAGTACCTGAACCTAATCCTATCCTAGAACAAGAACCTTTCCTAAAGGCGTTGAATGCCTTAAGTGGTAAATCACTAGAAGGATTTCCATTATTCACTGGTAAGATGGAGGTAGAAGTGGTCCTAGAATGGATAGAAGGTATGGAGAACCATTTTGAATGTGAAGGCATAACTAAAGCCTAGATAGTCAAAGTATCCAAGTCAAGGATGAGAGGAGCTACTCTCACATGGTGGAAATTTGTGCAAGATGAGAGGAAGAAAATGGGAAAATCACCCATCTCTTCTTGGAAAGGGATGTTAGTCAAAAGAAAAAAAGTCTATCTCCCTGATGACTATGAAGTACAAATTCATAGGAAGAGGTAAAACTTAACACAAAAAGACCTTGATGTCAGTAGCTATACGGAGGAGTTTCACAAACTTACCCTTAGATCTCATGTAGTGGAAGAAGAGAGTCTCAAGGTTGGTAGGTTCCTAAATGGTCTACGGTGGAACATCCAAGAAGAAATTAGTTTAATGAGCCCAAAAATAATTCATCAAACCTATCAACTTGCCCTTAAAGTGGAGGAAAAACTAAAAATAAGACATGACTCAAGTAGCAATAGGGGCAGGGGTAGAGGAAAAGACAATAGAGGCCACAAGGGAGGCTTTGGAGGAAGAAGTTTTGAACAAAGAACACAAGGAGAGTCTAAACTCACTGAGTAGCAAGAGAGTGGCACTAGTAAATGAGGATTCAATAGAGGAAGGGGATCAAACAGTGGTTTTAGAGAAAGATCTAGTGGACAAGGTAGAGGTTCCTCATATTTTGCAACAATGAAGGGTTACCATTGTAACCTGTTACTACTTATAAAGTTGCCATTAGTTTTATGTTCAAAGTTATACTATATACTCTAGTTGGTTATCTCTACCGAGATATTCAGTCAGTTATAGAAGAAAGTAGTCTCAAAATGTAGTATACACCAATTTGTATACCGAGTATCATTTCATGTCTACCGAGCAGCAAAGATGACACACCGAGTGAAACATGTTACCAAATTCATTGAACCTGGACATGCATATGAAAATGTGTTACAAGATTGAGGCACATCTAACTGTTATCACATTGGAAATTACACTTAAAGATTGTGTATGATTTTGAGGTCATCTAACCAATTGAATAATTTGCATGGTTATTCATTTGATAAATCATATTTGTTAGATCAAAGCAATGAATGGATCACCGTCATAAGAGATCTATTTATACAGCATGAGTTAAGAATTAAAAAGTGTGTGTGTATGAGTTTAAGAAGATTGTTACAGAGACATACAGGTCATCGAGAAGGTTTTTAGAGAACAGCCAAATAATAGAGTAAACAGAAGGGTTTATCAAGTTACTATATGGGTTACCAAGGTATGCTATAAGCAAGGTAACTTATTCTGAGCACATATAATCTGCTATAACATTCCAGATGTAAAGTTGCAGATATTTGTAATAATTTTATTGTAATATTTTGAAGTTGTAAGAGAAACCTTTAACAGGGTAAAAGACTGTAATCAAGTCTATAAATTGTAAAGCCTCTAACCAGGTGCAGCATTTAGTTTAAGTGTTGTAAAATCCTTTAGCAAGGTAGATCTAACAGATCTTGTTACTCCTAATAGGGTAAGCTATCAGAAATAGCTAAACATGTAGCTCTAACCGAGCACTCTTTCTTATTGCAGTAGTGAGGTTGTGGGTGCCATTCCCACTGTAGTTTTTCTCTCTAACCAAGAGTTTCTGCGTAACCAAAATATATGTGTTATGGAGTGAACCATGTATGATTGTTATCTATTTGTTTTAGCTTTATATTATGTTACTACACTATTTGGTTTATGCATAACAGTAAAGTTAGTATTGAAGAAAAGTTTTGGAGTACTGATTCACCCCTCCCCTCTTAGTACATTAGCTTTCCATATTGGGCCTAACAATTGGTATCAGAGCTTCAATCTTGGAAAAGGGTTTAACTGCCTAAAGAGAAAGATCTTATCAATGGAAGACTATAAACAATCTCAGAGGATTGTATATCTGCAAGAAGAGATGGATCATGCTAATCAAGTGATTGCAGACATGCAAAGATAAATGCAAAAATCTCCGGAAGTAAGAAGAAGATTATCTGATGATTTGTAGGATTCTCAAGAGTTAGTGGAAGAAATTGAGACATCATCTGAGAATAGTATATCTAAAGAAAATGAAGAAATGATTGGAGTATTGAAAGAAAAGAATAAAGCACTGGCTGATCAACTGAAAGCAATGAAAAGAGAACATGAACATTTCAGCACACAAATGACTGAAAATCTTGATGCATTGAGGACAACCGAGGATAAAGTAAGAGATCTAGAAAGAGAGAAACAACAACTTGAAGTCTTAGTATCTGATAAGAATGATGAAATGACAAGGTTGACTGGAATTCAACAAAATCTATCAGATCAACTAGGTTATGCACATCATGAAGCAATTTTGAAAAATGATGAGAATCAAGCATTGAAACTTGAAGTATCAAGGTTGACCGATGAACTTGAATCAGAGAAGAAATCCGAAGAAACACTGAAGAAGAGTTATGAAGCATCAAAGATGTTGGATGAGCAAATGAATACAAGAAGACCCAACAAGGATGCAGGACTCAGTTACAAAGGAAAAGACTCTATCGAAAAGGGAATTCATACTACCGAGAGAGGAGAATCATCAAATCAAACTAGAATCAAAAGAAGGAAGCCTATTTGCAACTACTGTGGAAATCAAGGTCACACTGCCAACATGTGCCAAATCAGAAAAGGTAAGCAACCGAATGTCACTAAGTCCAATGGTTATCGTTACAACTACAATAAATATGGTCACACATCTAATCAATGTCTGTTAATAATTATCATAAGGCAAAATTCAAAGGGTGTTGTAAAAATTGCAATAGATATGGACATAGTACCAAGAAGTGCTAGCTTAAGCAAAAGAACTATATGTGGTCTACACATCGAGCAAATGCTAGAGGTTACCGAACTCACACACATCCTTACCGACAGTATTCTGCAGTACCATGGGATTACAATACAAGGATATGGTGTGAATGTTGTGGAAGATATGGACATGGACATATAAGTGCCAATTGTTTTATAAGGTTTGGGATGAACAACCGAAGATCATGGAGAAATCCTGGTATGGCATGTTTTCATTGTCACAAAGTTGGACACTTAGCTGGATATTGCAAAGATCAACCTAGAAAAGACACTGAAGAAATAAAAGACAAATTAAAGATGATTTGGAAAAAGAAGGAAATTGTGTCAAATGAAGAAAGCACCTTACCTACCAAGTTTGGTGCACCTATTCCAAATTAATTGGTAAAGGTATGAAGGGATTGCATTCTCTCAAGGTTAAATCTTAACAATTCCTATTTTATCATCTACTTAATTCAAATCTACATAATTAAGATGTATTAGTAAGTTTGAAATACTATCAAAGTCTTTTGAAGCACTATATAGAAAAACTGTCAAGTCGGTGAATGAAGGAAGTTTGGTTCCTTGGTTAAAATGGAAAAAGGAGAGTAAATCGGTTAAAGAGGAACCAAGTGCATTTAATGTCTTTGACCTAACTTGCACGGAGCCCGATAAGGTATTTTGTGTACTTAAAAGCATTTTCACGGTCATTTACACTTACCAAGTTTTTGAGAGAGCAGAGAAAAGTGAATCCAAGGTGATCAAAACCTCCTACAAAGCAAATTCAAGGTATTTACTTCAATCTCAACACATTGTTAAGCTAGTTTACCGATCTTATCTAAGTATAAAGTGTCAGTCATTTGAAAACCTGAAACCCTAAGGATCCTTTGTTAGCTTTTATTCGAAATCTACAATGGCGCCCAAGATCCAAGATCCCATAGTTGTCAAGAATGTAGAGAAGCCCTCACTAAAATACTCTTTGACTCCCAAAGTTGCATCTAAACCAACAAAACCTCTTTTTCACTCATCTCAAACAAAGTGTTGTTAGTAGAGGATGTGAGATTCTTCACCAAATGTTGTGTTGAAGAACTCAATCATGTTGAAATCAGAGACACCTATGATGAGCTATGTATAGATGGTAAATTGAATAGCAAGTATGAACACATCAAGATCAAGGGATTAACTGAAGCCCTAACCTATCCCCATGTGTTCAAACCCCAGTGGGTTAAGTTTGTTCTAAGTAGAGTTCACGATGATTTTATGTGGCTAGAAGAGCAACCATTTAAGATTACCAAGGAAATCATTCATCTGATTACTGGTTATCCCATTTATGATCATGCCCGAGCCCAAAAGATGATATCACAGAAGGAATTGACCAGTTTAACCAGAGTAGAATCTAATTGTAGAGGATTAAAATTGAACAATGTCACTGATGAAGAATTAAAATTTTCCATTAGAGTAATGGGCTACTATTTCTTCCAATCAGCAAGGGAAAACTGTGTACCATGTGTAGCAGTAGACCTGGCTTACAAAATTGTGAAAAAGGGAATGAAAATTGACCTATGTGAGGTGTTGCTGAAGAGCCTATTTGAAAATCTGAACACCATCAGGAAGCCGAAGAAGAACAACTCGGCTAATACTCCAAAGTTTGGATCATTACTGGTATGCATGTTTTTCTATTTTGAAAAATTCTTTCCATCAGTCGATAAAGTTGTTTGGGAACTACACCGACCAATCAGCCATCAAATTAATGACTTCATTAAGAAGTTAGGAGATAATTTCAATAATATTATGGATGATTACTTTAGTAAATTTCAAGAGAAAATGCATAATAGATATAGGATTCCACCCCAGCTAGTGGAGAAATACAAAAATGATATATGTTTTGAAGTTGACATCAATTACTTAATGTGAATGTTGTGAAACCGAGGACTCAATCTTTGTCATCAATGGGTTACGAGATTGATTTTGATATCACACAACAACAAATTGATGCATTTCTTACATTGCCAAGGCATGCTACCGAGATACCTATGAGGAAGTAAAGGAAAAGGTAAAAATGAGCATTGTAGTATCCAAAGCTACAAGAAAGGCAACAAAAATGATAAAGGCATTGTCAGAGAAATTAGGAGAAGACTCTTCCTCTACCCCTGTCAAAGGCACCATTACCATTACCGAAGAGGAATTTGAAGCCTAAGAGGTAGCTATAACACTAAGCACTAAATTGCCTAAGGGAAAAGTATTGAAGAGAAAGAAATAGGACACATCAAAGGCCTCACCGACTCCACCTGCAAAGCGACCTAACACAAAAGCATCTGCAGCCTCACCGAGTAAGAAAACAGAAAGTGTTCCTAAGGTAACAAAGACCTACAAGAAATCTACTCGGAGACTCATTTTGGCAAAAGAGTCTAGTGATACCGAATCAGAGGATGCAAGCAAATTTCAGATTGTCAAGAGCAAGAAGGTAAATATACATAATGTTGAAAACTTTTGTGCTAATCTGAAAGAATATGGGGGATTTGGTTCGTTTAGATATGTCAAGTATGAAACCAGAAATAATGATGAGAAGAGACAAATTGAAGAAGCTATCATCTGCACACTTCTAAAATTTTGGTTAGCTCCATTGGAACTAGCTAAGTCACTTCCGAATGAACTTTACTTGCATATTGATAATAGGTGGAAGTATGCGATGGACTCGAAGAAATAGATCAGAGAAAGAAGTCTTGTTCATCTCTTTCCTGACATGTCAGTAGCTGAAATAAAGGAACATCTAACAACCTACAACTCAAAGTTTCTTGTCAAGTAGAGAGCCTTAAAACTGATGAATGCGCTGTACATTGAAGTTGAAAATGAGACAAAAGAAAAGTGGCAAGAAATCTTTAAAATCAAGGATGCTGGTGAGCAAGCTACAGTTGAAATTATTGATGTCACCAAGAAAGATCCTGATGTTACCGAGCAAGACCCTACTGACACCATTCAAATAGATGAAGATGTCATGGATATAGAGGCACCAGAACAGGAGATGATAGAAGGTAATGCATATGCAAAACTTGTATCTAGTGAATGAGTCTTGGAACAAGTTCAGCCTTATCCACCGGTCAAGCAACCTATCTCAACTGAAACCCCTCATGACATGGAGCAGGGCACCAAAGGTCACAAGTCTATAATAGGAGAAGGTACTACTCAAGAACATACATCTCAAGCACCTTCTAGCACTACAAATGCTGAAATTGAGACACCAAGTACCGAGACACCAAAGGACTCTATAGAGGCTAAAGAAATCGATCAAAGTGTTGCCTCTACCAAGCAACCTACCGAGGGTCATCAAGCCTCACAAGCCCTTGTCCTAGTTCCATCGGTGAAAGGTAAAGAAAAGAAGATGAAAAAGCATAGTTTTAAAGTTGACTTGTCAAAACCAATAGTGTTACCCAATGTAGATATATCAAAATTAAAGGGGCAAGCACTCATTGATTTCGGTGAACTGTGCAAAGCAAAGGATGAACAAGAGAAGCAAATGGCCATTCAAAAGAAAAATAAGGTACTTCAGAAGCTAAAAGCACTCTTAATAGATATGCTACTTGAAGCTATAGTATCAATAGATGCAGCCATCCACATTCAACTAGATGAACTCCTAACAAATATAGAGACATCTGGAGTAGATGCATCAAAGTATTTGAGCAAGCTAAAAGACAAAGAGCTCACTGCAAAAATGATAGAAGAGGTATAGAAAGCTATAGCTATTGGTAAAGTTAAACTTGTTAAATTTATTGTTGAGTTGACTCCTCAACTCAAGCACATTCTTTATTTATTTCAAATACTCTGCACATTTTCTTTATTCATTAAAGACATTAAGAATAAAACAAAGACAATTGAGAAAGAGATCACCGATCTCTCAAGCAAGTTGACCACAGAGCCAAATTCAGTTCAAAATTTTTATAAAAAGCTACAATAGCTCATGGCTCAACAATTGGACCTAAGAAATGAAGAACACAAGATCCGGATGGACATAATGATACTTTAGACATTATTCCTTCGTCATATTTCATCTGTCCAAGAACAGATCAACTGAGCCACCTCCTTATCTACTACACAAGAGGGAAGCACTCTAGATGGCTTAATATCATTATTGGTTGATATTCAAGCACATAATTCTTTAATGGACAATGTAAAGAATGCACTCTCCGTCACTCTCACTGAAGCACGGACCAAGTACAAATCCATTTTTTATCACTTACCACCCCTGAATGGTAATTAAGTTTTGATGTTTGTCAAAAAGGGGGAGTAATATGTTATAGTATTAGAGGAGTGATACAGTATTGGGGGAATGTAGCATTCAAAGCATCAAAGTATAACAATCAAACAAAAGGAGTATAGTATACAGGGGGAGTATACCGAGCAGAGCAAGCAGAGTATCCAAGTGCAGTGCACCGAGCAGTAAATAGAATAGTAAGCAAAGCACACAGAACAGATCACCAAGCATGCAAAATGTAAAGTTTTGTACAATATATCGATAAGGGAAGTATATCTGGATATATTATATTATTGACTATTGTATATACAATCAGCATAATCGAATTTTCCAAGTATATAGATTACTGAGTCATAACTTTGAAAGTAGTTTTTGTCAAACATCTCAACTAATGTCAAAAGGGGAGATTGTTACTACTTATCAAGTTGCCATTAGTTTTATGTTCAAATTTATACTATTTACTCTAGTCGGTTATCTCTATCGAGATATTCAGTCGATATGAACAGTCTAGTCGGTTATAGAAGAAAGTAGTCCTAGAACGTAGTATACACCGAGTTGTCTATTGAGTATCATTTCATGTCTACCAAGCAGCAAAGATGACACACCAAGTTGATATACACTAAGTGAAACATGTTACCAGATTCATTGAACCTGGACATGCATATGAAAATGTGTTACAAGATCGAGGCACATCTAACCGTTATCACATTGGAAATTGCACTTAAAGATTGTGTATGATTTTGAGGTCATCTAACTAATATGAAAATGTCTTACAAGATTGAGGCACATCTAACCGTTATCACATTGGAAATTGCACTCAAATATTGTGTATGATTTTGAGGTCATCTAACCAATGAAATAATTTTCATGGTTATTCATTCGATAAATCATATTTGTAAGATTGAAGCAATGAATGGATCACTATCATAAGAGATCTATTTATATAGCATGAGTTAAGAATTAAAAAGTGTGTGTGTATGAGTGTAAGAAGACTGTTACAGAGACATAGAGGTCACCGAGAAGGTTTTTCAGAGAACAGTCAAAGAATAGAGTAGACAAAAGGGTTTATCGAGTTACTATATGGGTTACCGAGGTATGCTATAAGCAAGGTAACTTATTCTGAGCACATAGAATCTGCTATAACATTCTAGACGTAAAGTTGCAGATATTTGTAATAATTTTACTGTAATATTTTGAAGTTGTAAGAGAAACCTTTAACAGGGCAAAAGATTCTAATAGAGTCTATAAATTGTAAAGCCTCTAACCAGGTGCAGCATTTAGTTTAATTGTTGTAAAATTCTTTAGCAAGGTAGATCTAATAGATCTTGTTACTCCTAACAGGGTAAGCTATTAGAAATAGATAAACATGTAGCTCTAACCGAGCACTCTTTATTATTGCAGTAGTGAAGTTGTGGGTGCCATCCCCACTATAGTTTTTCTCTCTAACCAAGAGTTTATGCCTAACTAAAATATATGTGTTATGGAATGAATCATGTATGATTGTTATCTATTTGTTTTAGCTTTATATTATGCTACTACACTATTTGGTTTATGCATAACAGTAAAGTTAGTATTGAAGAAAAGTTTTGGAGTATTGATTCACCCCTCCCCTCTCAGTACATTAGCTTTCCATATTGGGCCTAACAAACCAGCTTGGTCATCCAGCATATAAGTATCTAGAGAAGGGATCATCATCACAAGGTGGTGAAAGGAGAGTGAACTATCTTCAAGAAGAGTCCTCAAGCAGCAAGACTTCAGAGGTTGCCTTAGAATCAGAGGTAGGTGACAACTTGATGATAAGGAGAACTTTGATCAAAGAACCAGTCAGAGAAGAGACAAGCCAAAGAAGGTCCTTATTTAGGATCAAATGCAAGATTAAGGACAAATTTTGTGCAATTATCATTGATTCAGGGTCAACAAACAACATTGTGTTAAACGAGGTAATGAGTAAGCTCAAATTTCAAAGGATACCTCACAACAACCTTTATAGAGTCACTTGGTTGAACAAAGGCCAACATGTCCTAGTCAATGAGCAAGCATGGGTGGATTTTACCATTGGGAGGTATAAGGACAAGGTGTTATGTGATGTCCTACCCATGGATGCATGCCATCTTCTAATAGGAAGACCATGGAAATTTGATAGACAAGCTATTCATGATGGAGCCAAGAATGCATACTCATTCAAGAAAGATGGAGTCACATTCAAGATCCAGTCTATCCTTGAGAAAGGTGAAAAGAGGGCAGCATGTCCTAATGTTCTTTTGGTGAGTGAGAAAAAGTTCTTGAAGACACTTGAGGAAGGTGGAGGTATAGGGTTTTCATTAGTAATGAAGCCTAAAGAGGAAGACAAGAAAGAGCAGTGAGATTTGCCAATAGAGGTTCAAGATTTGTTAAAGAAATTCAAAGGCATAGTAAGTGATGGTCAGCCAGCCACATTACCTCCTAAAAGAACCATAAGCCATCAAATAGACTTCATTCCTAGAGCATCCTTACCTAACAAGGTAGCTTATGAAATGACTCCCCAACAAAATGTTGAGATTGCCAAGCAAATCCAAGAGCTCTTAGACCAAGGCCTAATTAGGAAAAGCATTAGCCCTTATGATGTCCCTACCATGTTAGCCCCAAAGAAAGGTGGTACTTGGAGATTGTGTACTGATTCTAGAGCTATACATAGGATCACCATCAGATATAGCTTCCTAATTCATAGAATAGAAGACCTAATGGATTGTTTAGGGGAAGCCAAGTACTTTACCAAGATTGACCTTAAAAGTGGATATCACCAAATTAGGATTAAGGAGGGTGATGAATGGAAAATTGCATTCAAGACAATGAAGGGTCTTTATGAGTGGCTTGTAATGCCATTTGGCTTATCCAATGCTCCAAGAACCTTCATGAGACTCATGAATGAGGTGATGAAGGACTTCATAGGTAAATTTGTGGTGGTATATCTAGATGATATTCTCATTTTCAGTAAAGATAGGGCAGATCATATTAGTCATTTGCAAGAAGTATTACAAAGATTGTATGATGAAAAGATAACCATGAACTTGGACAAGTGTTAATTTGTTAAGAAGGAGTTGGTTTACCTTGGGTTTGTGTTGTCTAAAGGAAACCTCAAGATGGATCCTAGCAAGGTTGAATCCATAGTAAATTGGCCTACTCCTAAGTCAACAATAGAGGTGAGAAGATTCCATGGACTAGCTTTGTACTACAAGAAGTTCATTAGGAAATTTAGTGCAATATGTGCACTAGTATTAGACACCATTAGAGGTGGAATGAAGGAAAAGTTTTATTGGAGTGAACAAGCAAATAAAGGTTTTGAAACCTTGAAGGAGAAGATAGCTACTCAGCTAGTGCTAGTGTTGCCTAGTTTTGAGAAACTTTTCATTGTGGAATGTGATGCAAGCAATGTTGTAGTAGGTGCTGTCCTAAGCCAAGAAGAAAGACTAGTAGCTTTCCATAGTGAGAAGCTAAGTGATGCAAAGAGGAAATACTCCTCTTATGATCTAGAGTTATATTCTTTAGTGCACTCTTTGAGGAAGTGGAGACACTATCTCCTTCCTAAGGAATTTGTAGTCAATACGGACAACCAAGCATTGAGTTTCCTAAACTCCCAAGACAAACTCAGTCATAAACACATGAAATGGGTGGAGTACATGCAGGCCTACACATTCACAATCAAGCACAAGAAAGGATAGTTGAACCAGGTTGCTAATGCATTAAGCAAGAGACTTTCAACAGTCAAAGAAATCCAATTGAGGAGCATAGGAGTTGATAGTTTTAGAGACTTATACCCAGAGGATGAAGACTTCTCAAATGCCTGCAAGGTGTGTAAGGAGTATCAAAATCACTTCCATAGTGAGTATTCTGATTTTACTTTGCAAAATGGACTATTGTTTAGAGGTGGGCAGATTTGTGTTCCTAGAGGCTCAGTGAGAGAAAATCTCATACAAGAGAAGCATAATGGTAGCCTTAGTGGACATTTTGGAGTCAATAAGACTCAAGAGTTGGTTTAGAGGTATTACTATTGGCCAAGGATGAATCAAGATGTGAAAAGGTATGTGGAGACTTGCATAGTTTGCCAAAAGGCCAAAGGCACTTCTTCAAATGCCAGTTTATACCAACCTCTTTCCATACCAAATAGACCCTGGGAGTGCATTATTATGGACTTTGTAGTAGGTTTACCAAGGACAAAGTAGAGATTTGACAACATTTATGTCATTGTGGATAGATTTAGTAAAATGGATCACTTTGTGCCTTGCAAGACAACTCATGATGCATGCCAAATAGCTCATTTGTTCTTCAAAGAGGTAGTAAGGATACATGGTTTACCCATGAGCATTGTTTCAGATAGGGACTCAAAGTTCATGAGTCATTTTTGGAAGACACTTTGGAAAATGCTTGGCACAAAACTCTCTTTTGGATCATCCTACCATCCTCAAATAGATGGGTAGACTGAATTGGTGAATATAAGCTTAGGAAACTTATTAAGGTGCCTTACTAAAGAATATGGTCAGACATGGGATCAAGTACTTTCACAAGTTGAATATGCATACAATGACATCATAAATAGGACTATCGCCAAGATCCCTTTTGAAGTGGTCTATGGTGTTCACCCAAGAGGTATTTTGGAGTTGAGAGACTTAGGTAGTGCAGCAGCAAGAAGTGGATATGCAGAAGACTTTTCTCAGTCAATGAAGGAGGTCCATAAATCAGTCAAGCAAGCATTGATGGAGAACACAAGCAAACTCAAAATGAAATTTGATGAAAGAAGGAAGAACCTACAATTTCAAATGGGAGATCATGTCATGGTGCACCTAAACAAAGAAAGGCTACAACAAGGAGTTCCTAACAAGTTGAAAATGAGAAGGTTGGGTCCATGTGCCATTCTAGACAAGTATGGAGAAAATGCATACAAGGTGGACCTACCTAGTGACATAGGATTGTCACCAATTTTCAACATAGTAGACTTAGTTGCCTACAAGGGACCAATTCAAGGTTTAGATTGTAGTAAATTAGAGGTATCAGATGATGTGAGAAACCTTCAACTACCAGCCAAACCGAATCCAAAGGCCAAGAAGGTCTTGAGTTCAAGGATCGCCAAGAAGAAAGGGCATCAAACCTATTGGGAGAACCTAATCAAATGGCTTGGTATGGATGATGTTGAAGCTACATGGGTGTTTGAGAAAGAGTTTAAGAAGATAGGCATTGATTAGAATTTGATTCCCAAGGAGGTGACATGATTTTCTTTTGTTTGGGAGAATGGTGCAGGAGCACCTAGCACTTAGGCTAGTAGTCTTTTCTCAATTTTGGCTTGTACTAACCCTAGCCAAGTTAGGTTGTTAATAATGAATCTAGGAGGGTCCAAGAGTGAGTGTGATGAGTCAATGTAGGCCTAGTAGAGTTAGTTTCTTCCTAGGTTTGCATTTTGTGCATAAGTAGTGGCTTGAGTAGGTAGTTGACCTTCTTGATGGTCAAAAGTGTCAAAAATTGGTATAAGAATTAGGGAGGGTTAAATTACTCTTAGAAATGTTTTAAAATTCATGAGTAATCACTTAGAATAGGTCCCATAGGTTAGAAGAGAAAAAAGTGCGAAAAGTGCAAAGTTGCAAAAAGTTGTCATGACAACTTTTGTCCTAAACTGATTAGCGGTGGAGTTAGGGATTGTCCAACGCCCTAGAATGACTCCACACATGGGGAATACTATAAAAAATCCCTGTTGAATAGTTACCAAGGTTAGAGTCTTTGTTTTGTAAGTTCAACAATCTGAAACTACTCATTTTTAGACTGTTTGACATCATTTTGGCTTTATTTGCTCATTTTGTGAATACAAATGGATTGAATCCATTGATCCAGTAATGGATTGAGTTTCTTTGGTGTGTTTCGAAGATTTTTTTTTCATTTATAACTTTGTAGATAAGTTGTATTTGATAACTCAATAATGAACCACTAATACCAAACCGGTACTGAGAGGAGGGGGGGGTGAATCAGTACAAACACAAATACAGTCAAAAACCGATTTGACAACAAATACTCCAAATGACTAACAAACAAGGATACCAATAAAATAGAGTGCAACTGGTAACATCCAGAATAGCTCAATCAGTCATGAACTGGTTACTCAATAAGCTTTCCTCTTAGCTCAATACTACATTATCATTATATTCTCATGCATAAACAAGTAAACTTAACCATCAGATCTTCACAACAATGAGTTCAATATGTTTTATAGATAGGCATAAAACATAGAACCTTCATGTGCTTAACAGGTAAAACAAAGCATCACAAGATAGAAGCATTTCACATGACACACATATTTTTCACATGGAAACCCAACTGGGAAAAACCACGGTGGGGATGAATACCCACAAGCTACTTTTTGAACTCTTTAGAAGTCCAATCTGTTAGGAGCCTTGTTTGGTTAAGGACATTACAATAGGTTCTGGTAGGAACCGATCCTGTTAGGGATCACTTGGTTAAGGCTTAAACCTAGTAGGGTCACCTTGTTAGAGGATTTCAAGAACTCAATAGCTTAAAGGATCTCCTAAGCTCTCTAGCTTCTTAGAACTCATTAGCCTTGAGTTACTCGGTTAAGGGATTTGAAACAAGCTAGTTAAGACCACCCAATTTAAGGGATTTTGAATCAAGCCAATTAAGGCTACCCTATTAGGTGATTTTACAACTGTTGAAGTGGTTAGATATCAACATGTATTACAATGATTTGTTAACAGCACTCAATGCTAATGCAGATCCGTTTAGGCTCCTCTTTTCCTTCTGCACATTCACTTTGCAGGTATCTCTTCTCTCCTTTGGTCTGGCAAGAATCACGTATCACTTCCCTTGGATACACACTCACAACTTTTGCCAACAACCTTAGAAAGAAACCCAACATCGA